>NW_015557153.1:33533-33777 GCF_001515605.1 Sinocyclocheilus anshuiensis
GGCCTTCCAAAAGAGGACACGACTAGAAATCAGTGGTTAAGTTGTATTTACAAAACTGTTCCAGAACAGTTGAACCCAAATATTCAGATGTGTGCAGCACATTTTATGGAGGACTGTTTCCTGAATCTGGGAATGTAGCCTACAATGCCGTCAACACACAAAGGCTGTTTCTATAAACTGGGGCAATTCCAACTTTGCAAGGACAGTCTGGTGCTTCTGACTCACAGCCTGTAAGTACATTTTC
>NW_015557153.1:34332-47449 GCF_001515605.1 Sinocyclocheilus anshuiensis
CGTAAAAAGACAGTATAAGTCATTATAATCCGTAATTATGTCCCCACTGAATGCAACAAATGACTCGTTTGTAATGGGTTTTATTGTTTTTGTGTCGTCGCGCCAGGGCACGGCATGACAGTATGGTAAGGGGCGTAACAATTCCGTCACACGCTTGAGGTATTCGGCCTATCACAACACACTGGATAGCTGGCCAATCAGAGCACACCTCGCTTTTCAGACCGATGAGCTTTGTAAAAATTGACGCATTTCAGAAAGGCGGGGCATAGAGGAGCAACAATAATGTACCGTATGTGGAAAATAATGTGTTTTTTTAACCTTAAACTGCATAAACACATTGCATTACACCAAATACACAAAATAATGTTATTTTTAGTAACATCATATGACCCCTTTAATTTGCGCAGTCAGCTTTCTAGTTTTGTTTTGGTCAGTTCTCTGGCCCATTGGCTACAGTTTTCTGTTGTGATGTTCATCCATTTACAAATTATAGCCAGAACCCACATGACAAAGTTCATTTGTCCTGCAATTAGTTTGAAGATTTATTTCCATTTGTTTTTATTAAACACTTTATTATGTACATATTGTGCATATGCAGTTGGAAGGACCGTAGTAAGGCTAGTATAAGTTTTAGTGCTTGGTCAAGCCTAGTATGACTTTGAAAGCTTTTATTGCCGTGTCAAACTCCAGATTAATCAGCAAATAATGTTAGGGACAGGCACTACTTTCATTTGACATAAGCACTAGATGATGCATGCTTTCTTCTTGTTGTCTGCTGACATATTTTCACATATATGTTCACTTAGAGCTCTTCAGTCTACTAGCTGCCACTCCCGTCTGCAGAGGCACTGCCATCTGTCCACTTGACTTAGTCCCTCTCTGACCCCAGTACACGCTAACCCAGATATCTGCCATCAGGTTTATATGCATTTTCCATTTACTACCAGCATGAACTTTCGTCCCTGTAGGGCAAAGTTAATAATGGAAAGCTATAAAGCAAGAACCAAGGCCAGGTCTATGAAAAATAAAACACTTTTATGCCTTTTTTTAAATTTATTTCTTGCATTTGGTGACATTTATTTGAAAATGCCTCAGAGTAACATATTTTGTATTGATTTTGGAAATGCTTTTACCAATGGGGAGATTTCAAGAATGCTTTACTGGTTGGAGGTTGGAGGGATATTTTATGATCATGGTTTATGGGCAACTTAAAATATTTACAGGGAAAGTTATTGTACAGCACTGACATTTGCAAGCAGGTTTATTAGCTATTTAGAGCAAATGTTACTTGTTTTCACTTTTAAGTGTTTATAATCTTTGCCCTAGTGGGGTCACGTACAACATAATAGTAAATGATTAATTTGGAGACCAATATTTGTCACAAATATAGCTTATACAGTTTTATCAACAGTAAGTTTGTGGCACTACATACGTTTAATTCACTCATTTTTATTAGTGACAGCAATCAATGATGGGAAATTACAGACAAGGAAATACAACGATCAAATGACAAATGTTGCATAAATGCTTTGAAATGAACAAAATATTGTACTTGACTCACAATTAAATCAAACGTGCAGTTGACATTAATACATTTAAAATGCCTAGCAGAGGTTTTCCATTATGTTTACATTTATAAATTGAAGATGAGTCAGAGGAGTCTTCCAGATGCCATAGATATTTCACTCTGAAAAATGAAAAAGAAATTAAATTTACTTAAGGATACAATACTTATAATACTTTTCCCAACCAGTAGAATGTTTAGAGCAATACACATTACACATCATTATTTATATATATATATATAGAGAGAGAGAGAGAGCGCGCGCGCATCTCCACAAATGTAAATGTAGCTCAACTTGTATGTACACTTATATAAGACCAAGTCAAACTACAGCTGGTGTTTTCACACATATTCTGTCAGCATACCTAAGATTGTCAGCTGTGTGCTGCATTCAGCACGGCCTAAAGAGTTTTCTGCCACTACTCTGTATTCTCCATTGTCTTTGGCACCGACTCTCAAGATGAGCATGGAACAGACGCCACAGGTGTTAGTAATGTAGTAGTTGGTGTCAGTGTTAATGCTGACTTTGTTGCGGTACCAGGTGATGTGAGGTGTGGGGAAGCCTCTCACAGCACAGCTCATGTAGCACTCATATTTCTCTGGGATAGTGTGCATTTTCAGGGGAACCATGAAAATGGGAGCAGAGTCAAAGTTGCAAGGTTTGGATGGGGCTAAGTTGAGGCTGAACTTTTCTGCAGGAGATAAGAACATACTAAATGGGACAAAGAATCTTAAGGAGTACATTTAATATTCTTTATCGAGAGCAGACCAAAAGAGGTAGAAGTCCCAGCCAGCTCACCTTTCTTCCTGACAACGCCCCATGTTAGGGACTCGGAAGGTTCTGAGAGGCCTATGTCATTTTTGGCATACACACGAAAGTTATATTCCCTTCCTGGCATGATGTTGACTGCTGTGAAGTTGTTGTTGAACAAGCGGTCAGCGACGGAATGCCAGGTGCGTTTGATGGAGTCCCGTTTCATCACCATATAGTGCAAGTGATTGTCTCGTTTCTCATCAGGAGAAGGTTCCCAAGAAACTGTCAAGGTGCCAGGGACATTTTCTTCCAGCTCCACTGGGCCAGGTGGCTTTGGATCATCTGCAAACATGCCAGGTATTCTCACAATCCATAATATTCCTCATTATTATCTTAGAGATTTTGCCAAGTACGATGTGTTCCTTGATAAACAGGCTTTTGGTCCTTTTTTTGGAAGACTCAACACTAAGTCTAGCCCTAAAATCTGATTGGTTGATGTTGTTCCAGGACGTACAAGTATGTTTATCCGGAGACACATTCTGCGTGTAAAATCACACTAAGCAAATTAGATTTCAGGCCTGATGCGCTTGGCTCTTATCTGTATCTCTCACCCGTCACTCTGATCTCAACACTGAAGGTCTCCTGACCCACTATGTTCTTGACAATGATGGTGTAGATCCCACTGTCAGAACGCTCAGCACTGGGAATCAGGAGCTGGGACATCCCATCTGTATTGCTCATGGTCACACGTTTCGACACAGGTATTCCATCTTTCAGCCAGATTATAGTTGGCATTGGGGAAGCCTGCAAGTGAGAGTTAATATTTTATTAAAATCAGAAGAGTCATCTGAGGATAGGAAAATGCCCGTTTAGTAAATACTACCATTTTGTTCTATAGCATTGGGATACCTCAAAGTTTATGTTGACCCGAGCAGAATTTTCAGCTCTCATGACCATAAAGCTCTTCATTTTGCGATTGGTGAAATTTGGCCTTACTGAAAAGAAGATTTGAGGAGTAGCAAATTAATCTTCATATAAAAATATTTAAAGTGAAAAACAGTTCATTAAAATGGATTATTAATTATTTAAAACCAATACAACAATACGTCAAAACTTTGGACACACATGCACATTTTTATTAGCACTATTTTCCAAAATTTAGATTAATAGTAAAGTGTTCTATGAAACTCTGGACTTCTCTCAACCAACTTTATGAGGGGCATCATAGGATGTTTAAAAAAAAAAAAGTATTTAAAAATAATTGTTCGCATGTATACTAAGCACTTATTAGCTGATATTTCTTTTTAAAATTTTAGGTTTGTAAAGAAAATACTAGTACAATCTATACTTGTTTACAAAATTATTTTTAAGCATTCATGCAAATTAAGTCTTCCAATCGCATTGGATAAAAACCTTTGCAAAATGCATAAATGTAATTTAAATGTTAAAATTCACAAGATATGTAAATTTATTGATTGCATCTAAACTTTTGACAGGTAATGTACACATTATAAAAAAATCTATTCATATTATACCAGGTGGAGGCATGGCAATGATGTAGTTGTCCAGATCTCGGGGTTCCCCATCACCTCCTTCATTGCTTGCAACCACTCGGACCCAGTACATAGCCATAGACTTGAGGCCAAGAATTGTATAGGATGTTGAAATGAGTGGGTTGGAGTTGCAGCGACCCCATTCTGTGTTCTCAGCTGGCCTTAATTCCACAAAATAACCTTTAGCTTCATCCTGGACACCTTCCTCCTCCTTTGGTTTAGTCCAACTCAAAGACAAAGAGGTATAGGTGGAATCTGTGACTTTCAGGTCAATGACTTTACCAGGGGGTTCTGAAATCCCAAATCGAAGCACAAAAAGGTCAAGGTAGTTCAGTTGTAGAATTATTTTTGTTCCTTTGTGCTTTATTCCAGCAGGTTTTGATCATCCAACATCTTGTACCATACAAATGCTTATAAAATGTGTTAATGCGATAATTCTTTGCGTGTTGTTGACTTACTTTTTGGATCTCTGGCTATCACAAATTCAGAGGGTGTGCTTGGTTCTCCAGTACCAGAGAAGTTGATGGCTGACACACGGAATTCATATTCCATTCCTTCAACCACATCTTTCACATCATACTGTTTGCCTTGGAGAGGACAATGAGTGAAATAAGGGTAAGTAAAACCTAGCAGGTTTTATAGAAATCACTAAATGGCAGATCAAAAGCACTTTAAGATCTAAAGAAAACCTTTGATTGGCTCATCAGGGGGGTTCGCTTGACCCCATAAGTTGCTGCCCCGTTTGCGTTTCTCCATATTGTAGCCAACGATGTTGGTTCCACCGGTGTTGGTGGGAGGTGACCATGCCAAAGTGATGCAGTTCTTGAAAGCACTGACCACTTTGGGTGTAGATGGTGGTCCAGGATATGCTGTAACAAATTAGTCCTTTATATGTAACAGTTTCTATGATAACGAGTGTTTACTTCCATTTTCAGTGACATCTTAATGCTCAATTTTAAGATCTAAACACATGCAACCTCACCTTTGGTGCCAGCCTGGATGTCATTTGTCTCAAAAATGCCACTGGTGCCCTCTGCAGTCACGGCCCTGATGCGATAGCAGTACCTCCTCCCATGGTCCATGTCAGTGTCCTTATAATGGGGCTCACCGCGGATATTTCCAATCTTCGTCCAGGTGTTGCGTCCAATTTGGTTACGCTCAATGTAGTAGTTTTTTATAGGAGAACCGCCATCGTCCTTTGGGGGCCTCCACTTGAACTCCACACAGGATGCTGAGGCTTCTAATACTTCAACAGGTCCCATTGGGTTGGTGGGTTTATCTGAATTACAAGAAAGAAATACTAAGTTCTTGTTGGTCTTTGTTCAAGGCGGTGCATACAAATGCCTTGTGGATTATAAATTGTATTATGTTTGTAAATTCCATTAAGGGCAGGTTATTTTACATTTTATTTTTACTATATAAAAACAGCATTCTTCTTAATTACGGCCTTTCATGTACCAACCTAGAACGATGAGTCTTGATAGGGCCTCAATGGTTCCAAACTTGTTTTTGAGCTTCAGCTTTATTTCTCCACTGTCTTTGCGTTGACATTTCACAAGTAGAAGGCGACTGTGACTGTCTGACTTCTCAATCTTGATGTGATTATCCTCAAGCATCTCCTCACCCTCATTGTACCATTGTACTTTTATTGGCTCACGACCTACAAAGTCCATTTTGAAGGTTGCTTTTTGGCCAACCTTGATTATCACAGGCTCTGAGAACTTAGCCAAGTCATCTTGATTCATCCTTGGTGGGTCTGAAAAACAATATACAATAGAGTTTATTTTTAAAAGTTTCTGACTTACCAGAAAATGCACCTCTTTTTTTGTACATATAATGCTAATTACCTTCCACGATCAACATCGCCTCAGTTTTACGTCCATCTGCCTCAAAGCGGTACTTTCCACCATCCTCCTCTGTGCAGTTTGATACAATTATTTTATGGACTGCTCCGTCTTTGACGATCGTCAGATCATCTGTGGATGTTATCTATACAGATATTTCAACAGAATTATTACTTAATAAATACAATCGCTAAATCATGTCTAAATAATATTTATTTATTATTATTAATTATTACACTGGGACTTTGAGCATCAACAACCTGGGCTTACCTCTTTTCCATCCTTATACCAAATGCCATCACACTTCTCACTGCTGAGTTTGCACACCATTTCAGCTGACTGGCCTATGATGGCATGAACATCTGACAGTCCACAGGTGAAGTGAACTCCCGTATCTGAACAACAGGTACAATGACAAGTTTAAAGGTTTTATAAAACTTAAAATTGTCATCAGAAAAATTATGCATTAGCAAGATCTAAAGAAAACAGGGCTGGGGAAAAAAGCAGGTTGCCGCACATGCATGTTTCTGCCGATGTGAACTGAACACCATCCTAAAATACTCTGAAAGTGTTTCCAGCATTACTATTCAGTGAGAAAAATGCTGCGTGACCAGAGAAGTCTCAAGCAAATAACCCTTTTCTGTTTAGTGATTTAAAAAACATACAGCATGAATAGTAAAGCCTATCCTCCGAGCTATTGATTTATTTAAACTGGTTCTTATTAGTGATAAATCATAAACATAAGTCATAAACATAAACATGCAGTATGACCAGTGATGTACAATTCCCAATACAATGACTCTTAGGAGGTGATTTTTTTTTGATTGAATCGGCACCATACAGCATGACCAGTGAAGTCTGATTTATGAGTCCTTTCTATTTAGTAAATTAAAGCCATACACCGTGACTAGTAACATCCAATTCCCAAGCTAATGATCAATTTGAGTGTTCATTTGACTGTTTAGCGAATCAAAAACATACAACTCGACAGATGAAGTCCCATTTTTGAGTGAATGACTCAATGAGTTCTTTCTAATTAGTGAATTTAAAAATTACAGAGTGACTAAGCCTGAATCCCTAGCTATAATGACTAATTTGAGGTGTTTTTTTCTTTCTTTTGTGTGTGAATCAAAAACATACAGCCCAACAGGTGAAGTCTGATTGTCGAGCAAATGACTCTTATTTCCCGAGCTAATGAGGCAGTCCTTTTTAGTAAAAAAAAAAACCATTTAGAGTACATCACTATTATTGACTGACTTTTCTTGTGTAGTTAAACATATATGTAGTCAAAAGAATCAGCTAATCTTAAGTAATCTTACCGATAATGGTGTCTGGGACTAAGGGCCCAGTCCTCACTCTCTTCCTTGGCTCCTCACTGGGTGCCTCTTCCTCTGGTGGTGGTGGAGCAGCTTCCTCTGATTCTGGTTGTTCCTCCTCCACCTCTGGCTCTTCTGCTATGGCTTCAGAGTCTGTCTTGGGTTCTGGTTTAGGCTTGGGCTTGGGCTTGGGTTTGGGTTTAGGTTTAGCCTTTGGTTCTGGCGCAGCAGTTATTTCCTCAGCTGGTTTCTCTTCCTCTTTGGCAGCGGCCTCTTCAGCCTGAATCTGTTTCAGCTGCTCCATCCTCTCCTCGTGCTCCTTCTGCAGCTTCTCCTGCTGTTCTGCCACGATCTTGATCAGATCTGCGCCTCCACCTCCTGCTTGAGTGGTTTTGCGTGCTGCCTTCTTGCCCCTCTGGTTCGGATCTGGGTCAGCTGTTCCAAGGGCAGACCAACATAGGAATGAGGTGTTAATATTCTGGTCATTGAGTGGAAAACTTGCTGGATGTCTACATGACACTGCACACATACGTCCTGCTCTCAATGATATAATGGACATAATTGACCATTTAAACAATGCAAGCAATCAGTTTTCTTTTGTGCTCCTTATTATCATTTATATTTAAAACATTTTATTGAAATTGTCAATTTTATGGTTTCAAAATGAATTATTTATTAGTGCTTGTCAGGTTGGTCCATGCTGCAGCAATCAATGTTCATTTAATTGTTCATTCATTAGAATAATTTCAACTTTTGCCTGTGAACAAAAGATTCTAATTTTGAATTTATGAATCAAATCTACTCTGAATCAATAAAGTGATTATTTAACTGGGAGTTCAATGTGTCAATTGCAATGATATCAGTTAATGAATATTTCTCACATGGCTTTTTACACTTTAACATGTGTATCAATTGATCTGATAAATGTGGGTGATGTCTGAGTTTGATCTTACCCTCCACTATCAGCCAGGTATTACAGGACTTCATTCCAGCCACAGCTGCATAGATGCCTTTATCCACTTGCATACAGTCCTTCACCACCAGTCTATGGATTAGCATGTCGTCAGAGACAGAGATGTCATACTTTTCACCTGGTTCCAGGGGGATGTTCTTGCCTAGCCAAGAGATCTTAGAGAGCGGAGCAGATAAGACACACTCAAACACGGCATCCTCTCTTTCCACAGCCTTCACTTCCTGAATCTCTACCAAGAAGTCTACCGCTGGAACTGTCAAGGTAGAGACAAAAACAAGCATGCTTTAACATAAAACTGTACTTTGTGATAACGTATACATTAATTGTTTTTATTCAAGTTAAATAAATATTTTAATAGGATGGTAACACTTTAGTATAGGGCCCAATTCTCACTATTAAATAGTTGTTTATTAGCATGCCTATTATTAACATATTGGCTGCTTATTAGTAATTATAAAGCACATATCCTGCATGACCATATTCTACATCCCTAATCATACCCAATACCTAAACTTAACAACTACCTTACTAACTATTAATAAGCAGCAAATTAGGCAAAAGTCATGGCTAATGGTTTGTTAATAGCGAGGATTGGACCTTAAAATAAAGTGTGAAATAGCAACTTTCAAATAGTAGTCAGCACTCAAAATATATTTTGTTACATATAAAGACATAATTAATTTAGAAATGAAAATTCATGTTCACACTCACTTTCACATCTCACATCTCATTGCATTTTCTCTCTTCTGTGAAACACAAAAGGAGATATTTTACATGAATCTCCATGCCAAGTAGAATTTTAAATTGCTGTTGACTTTTAATGTTTCCTTTATTTGAATGTTTTAAATTTGAATCCAAGTGCAGATGAGATTTGAACGCTAATGTGATGATTCCAGTGTATAATTTAAGTTTCAGGTTGTTCAACACGTAAATCATATGTCTTATGTCATATATGTCATATCCACTTCAATTGTATGGAAAGTTCAGGCATTCTCCAAAATATTGTGTTTCACAGAATAAATAAATCTCTAAACATGGAAAAATGTGAGATTGAGTAAATGCTGAAAGAATGATTGTCTATCCTTTTAATGTTACACTTTAATGTAAATATGATGTATGGAGAGCTATTTCTTTCTAAATGCTTAAAGCTCACTTTTAAAGTCAGTGGAGAAGACATTGACCCCCTCAATATCGACTTGATACAATCCAGCATCTTCTGCATTCAGACCATGTACGCTAAAGATGAATTTCCTGCCGACTTGACGCAGAGAATGCTTCTCATCTGTATTAGTGTTAAATGGAACCATAACACCATCCTGTGACAAAACAATGTGGATATGTTTTGTAAATTTATTTAATTTAACTTTTTAACTGTAATCAAAATGTGTCTATTGCTTAACCTTGAAGAGGAAGATTCTGGCATTTTGATCTTTAAGATCCATCTCAAATTCAAATTCGGCACATCCAGGCATCTTGATTTCAATATGTCTCAGGTTGCTCAGGTGTTCAATGTACTGTTGGAGGAAAAGCAAGTTAAAAATATATTTTCGAAACTTTCAAAAGAGACCTCAGGGGCTAGATTTACAGAAGCATTTAGCACATGCACTTCTTGAGCAAAAATAGTAATAGAGACCAGTGAGATATTTCACACGTCACATTCATTTCCAGTGCCGGTGTATTTATATGTTGAAAACTATGACATTTATTATTTTGTTTGATGGATTTCGTTAAGCCTTAGCTAAACTTTTTTTAATGAGGTATATAAATATCCCTCAACAGTACGTAATCATTTTTCATCGTTTATTTGAAATGCACCTGCGATTGCTGCTCCTCTATTTCCTTTTTCTTCTCGTTCAGTTTCTTCAACATCCAGCGGAAGTCAGTCACCCTGTATTCAGCGCAGATGCGCTCGTAGTCCTTCTTATCAGCGCTCAGCAACAGTTCCCAAAATTTCTCATCAACTTCTCCATCTTTCCTCTCCTCCTTTTGTTCGACTCTGCGAAAACACAATACACCATGAACACCCCTTCCCGGGACATCCAGGGTCAGGCTGGTCACATGCAGCTGCTTTTGCATTTCAAAAAACAGATAAACAGGCCATTCAGAATGCAAGTTGTGCTAGAACCATCATTGGTATGATCAGCAAGAACTCACCGGGTCCTCAGGGTCTTTTTTAAATCGGCTGCTGCTTTCTCTCGTTGCTCTGAAAATAAATATAGTTGCGCTATTCATCTTTATTCTGCAGGAGAAGTTTGCATTTAAAATATTTTGTTGTTTATTGCTTTAGTGATTCACTCAAGACTTAAATGCAAACAGACCTAATCGTGCCTCCTGCATTGCTTTGCTCTTCTTGAACCCAACTGAAAAAAAAAGAAATAATATTTTTTCAGAAACAGCTGAGTCAGATAACTGATTCGCTTGTTTTATTTGTACTTTATGCTTGCCACAAAATTCCCAGGTACAATTGTTAGAGGTTTTGTACTGACCTTCAATCACGTTAAGTGTGACCGTGACTATAGCACGTCCGTATTCATTACTTGCATAACATTTGTATGTGTCTGCTTGATCAACTCCAACATTGGCCATCTATTGGGCAACACGATTTATTTTTATTAATACAGTAATACTCTATTACTATTGGTTTTAATTGATAACAGAACAATGGCAGTTGTAAGTGCTGTTCCTTTAAAAATGAAGATTACGTTAGAATTCGAAACACAAGTAGATTTTTAAAGAAAAATGAATGCTATTCAACAAGTAGCAGACAATACGGCACCTGTAATTGATGTTCTCCTACGACTGGATCATATGAAGCAACATATCTTTCAGGGTCAGATACATCTCCATTGTTTCGAGCCCATGTTACATTTGGTGTTGGATCTCCAGTGATGATGGCTTTGAAAACTGCAAGCTTTCCTGTGAGAGGGTTTAACAAAGTCAGTTTGAGTACTTCTGAAAAACACAGTCATTATGTCTGTTCTTTCAGCATTAAAGATGCTTTGAGCTGCTGTACTCTATACCTTCCTGAATAGTCAAGGCGATGGGTTTGCGAGAGAAGTCGGGATGGCTTTTTCCTGCTGGGATGTTCTCCACAAACTGTGTGATCATTACTCCTGGGACTTTAGATCGCTTCTTAATGGCCACTGAGGAAAGAAAAGAGAATTTTAAAAGCTGTGATGTAGTTCATACTTGAAATCAATGGATTTTGAAAAGGTTCTCAATGATTTTATTTATTTATTTATTTTACTGAAGATGTATATAGACGAATATCTACCTTGCCCAGGAGCAGTGGGTTCCTTTTCCTTACTTTTTGTAAATTTCATCTTGGCATGTGGGATTCAGAGAACTCGGTCCTGTGGGATGATTATGAATAACATTAATTATCAAAAAATAATTACAACCATGACATTTTAACTCTTTTGCAGTTCCCCCAAAATCATTTACAAAATGAAAATGGTCATTGTTTACATTCTTATATTCTTCCAAATCTGTATGAATTTCTTTATTCTGTAGGAAAAAGATGAGATGAGATATTTTGAATTGTTTTTGCAAAAGGAATCTTTTACTGTATTTTATAATCTAAGTTGACTGCTGTAACCGGACCATTACGTCAGTGATTTGAACTCAGTAATTGGATCAGAGAACAAATTGTTCTTTTGAGTTTTTTTTCTTTTTTTTTTACCATTGATTTTACAAATCAGCCTAAATGATTCATTTCCTAATTGGACTGATTTATGATTTGTGTTCGTTTTGATCTCTTTACTATAAATTGCATGGATTTCTTTTGTGAAATGTATTTTGTGTATTTCTGCATTCCACAAAAAAATAATAGATTTGAAGGATCTAATAATGTAAATAATGATGGATTTTTCATTTGTGGTATTTATTTAAATTTAAATTTTTGTAATTTTAAATGTGATTTTTAGACCCATTTGAAATGAATTCTTCTAACTATAGTTCTTTTGCTGTATTTGTTGATGTCGATGTGGTTAATCTTTCAGGTTTTGTGATTGTTGCAAAATCTGGGCAAAGTTCAAGAATATATTGCCTTTGAAAAAGTGCTAGACGTGGTTCTGATGAGGAAGCATAATTAATTTTTGACTCAGATCATGTCTGTTCCCTGAGGCAGGGAGCATGGGTGCTTAGCAGCAGGGCTAAGCTAAGCGCTTCTGTCAGCTTTTCTCTACAGCAACATGAACACTCCAGCTGTCTAGAATGTAATTCATGGGCCAGTCACTGGAAGAAAAAAAAGCTGGCAACAGTATCACTTACACCGATCTGCAACCTCGGGATTTAGGCAATATGTCTGCTACAGGAATGTAATGCTGACACATTTCGAGTAAACCTCATACCTCCTGAAATTTCTATTAGATGGGTTTCTTAGAATGCAGATTGAGACATTGTGTCTGGAGGTTATGGCACTAAATTGTTAGTAAGAAATATGCAGCAATTATGTTTTCTTTGGATTACAACTTTGATTCATATCGAGAAAGGACAGGGTTTAAAAGCCTCTTTTAGCAAAAAAGCCTCATTAGTTTTGTTTCTGGTGAACTGATGAGTGGTTGTGACCATGTATATTGTATGAAAGACCTAAATTGACATACTTGAAACTACATTCAGATATTTCAAAAGTGTGTAATAAAATTCATCAAATGCAGGAGAAGAATAGAATTGATTCACAAATAACTGTGTTATTGAGAATAGCATGATAAAAATGCATTGAAATTGCCACATTCTTTAAAGTAGCAATTTAAAGCGTCTATAAATTGAGGACTTTATATATGAGAGAACTTTATATATTATTATATAGCATGTGCCTAGTGGTGTGAGTCAAGTAGCCCTGCATTTTTGTCTGTTATAGGTCACATACCTCACAAAACTATCCATCAAAACACCTCTGACGCACACTCTCATCTTAAATGCAGAGTGCCAACATTTTTCAAGAGCTTTATTTCTCCACAATCTCCTATGATAGTAATACTATTCCCAGATGCATTTCATACTGCTAGATTGAAAGGTTTCATAAACTATGCCATTCGTTTCCATTTTATATTTATGTGTAGCAGTTGTCTAGGTGACATGTTGCATATATACAGTATGTGCATCCAAAAGA
>NW_015557153.1:47461-66932 GCF_001515605.1 Sinocyclocheilus anshuiensis
AAAAAAAAAAGAAACTCCAGGAGTTAACATGCGGTGCAGCAGTGACAGCCAAAGGAGCAGCTTCCTTGTGATGTGAGAAAGGTAAGCTTGTGCTTCTCAGAATGATGTGCCTTGAACCTACCAACAATGATTTTATTTCTAAAAGTTGTGTATCATTTGTCATTGTAATTGTGTACCACATCAAAAGTGGGTCATATAAGACTAATCTAGCCTATATTAACAAAAATGAATGGTTCTCATTTGAAGAAAAAAGAAAACATGTTGTTTGTCGATGCTTAATGTAAATGTATGCAATAGTTTTGGAGATAAATTATTCTAAATGATTCATGGGTTACATAAATATTTAACTGGCCAAGACAAATCCCATGCTTGTTGGATACGAGTTTGAAGTTACATTGGTATGGTCAGGCCAGGACGTTATGGCCCATATATGAATCAGAAGAGACGGAAAGGTCATAAATCATCATGATATAGTGACTCTTAAGTCTGACATATACACATGAGCATGCCACAGGAGAACTATACTGATGTTACATGTGCTGGACCCTGTCAGGCCATTTAAAAAATGTATTGGCATGCAGTAAAATAGTCCAAATATAACAAGGACAGCATGTTCAGGC
The DNA here is from genome assembly GCF_001515605.1 of Sinocyclocheilus anshuiensis. NCBI lineage: Eukaryota > Metazoa > Chordata > Actinopteri > Cypriniformes > Cyprinidae > Sinocyclocheilus > Sinocyclocheilus anshuiensis. The sequence goes on from NW_015557153.1 coordinate 48,082, forward strand.
TTTACTTATAAGTGAGACTTTATGGTGTCATCAGTATGCATTCATATGGAACTTCTGTATAATATTTCTCTCGCTTTGTCTGTTTCTGAATGGATGTGTTCAGAAACACAGCTCTTGAGAATTGTAGGAGCACAGGATCATGGATTAATAATCGGATCATTGTGCTTTGAATTAATACGCAGAGTAATGGATTTGTAATGATAAGGTACAATAACAGTCGATACACAAGTGCACTGTTCAAAGAACCTCAATATTTTATTTACACCAAACCATTTTTGTTGATAAACGATATCTGAAGAAGCTAAATATTCTTTTATACTTTAGCATTTCCAGACAAGCAAAAAGAAAAAAATGGATGTGAGAAATCAGCACTTTTTTGTGTGTGTACTTGAATTTGTGAAAGAGCAGGGTACATACACAAAAGCCAAGAATAAATAAAGTAATAAATTAAATTGTGTACAAATACAATACCCCCCCCCAAACCTGAACTAAGATGAAGTAAAATCATTGCCAAACAGGATTAGGTAAGCATGGCGTATTAGCATCAGCCACCCAAGCAGCACAACACAGAGTTTTTTCTTTATGTTTTCAGATTTTTGTGCTATTCAACACAATAAGACAATATGAAGTTTTTCACATGCATTTGATTCCACCGTTTCTGTCTCATAAGGCCACACAGTGCGCAGTATTTCCATGAGCCATCTTTCTGCAAAAATAATCAATGCTGTAGTTCTACAAAGGTACTAAAAAAAAAAAAAAAAAAAAAAAAAGATTTGCACAATGATTTGTAAGCAGTTTTTTTGACATCCTCCCCACGTCAAGGTTTTATTCTGAAAAACAAAGAAAATATGATTAAGGTGTTTATTTGCAGTTTTATGTATGAAATGTTCTAAACTCTCTGAATTTACTTTGAGTAACTTTTATGACTTTTTAACATGCTTAAATGTTTGAAACCAAGTTATTCTAAGGATTTCTGAAGATATACTCAGAAATATATTTAGAAACATTATACATCAAATAGCTAGTTAGTGATGCATTGGAAGAATGTTCTGTACAACTGGATTCAGAGGCATTTAGATGTTTTCATTCTGTCCCATTAGTTACATTAGTTGATGCATTAACTAACAATTACCAATACATTTGTTATAGTAATCTTTATTAATGTTAATTAATTATTAATAATTTTAAATACTAATGAATAGCATTATACCGCATTTAGCTGCATATAGTGTTGCATTGGTAGGATGCCTTGTTAAATTGGATTCAGAAGATTTAGATGCATTTAGAAGTTTTCATTTAGTCATTTAATAACTTTTCTGAGTGGCATTTGCTGAGTTTCCCAATATTACTGCAGATCAACCTGTATTTGGATGCATTGACACTGGTTTCTCAAACCAGCACACAGAATGCTTGTTAGTAAAATGTATGTGCATTGTTACTGTTAGGTCCAAAGGCCACAGTGGTTGCCAGGATCTTCAGGAGTTTGTCTCCACAACATTAAAATAGTTTGAAAATGCTGCTGAATATGTAAAATTATGTTATCTTGTCAAGTCACTGGAAGTTATTAAGCATTACTGAATATTGTGAAAAAATGTTGACGCTTTGGTAGTTTCATGAAGGTTCAGTTTTTTAACACTAAAAAAGGTCTGAGAATTTATATATGGTTTTACATAGCAAATAAGTAGATGATGTTGTGGGGAAACTTGCTTAGAGTTAAAGTACGACTTCTAAAATTGTACTTAGCGCTTTGGGAAACCCAGTTGTCATCAGGTGCTTAATGGTGTAAATTTCTTCATGTAGAACCTTACCTCTCACTGCGAGATTGGTGGTGCACTCTGCTCTTCCCAGTGAGCTCTCAGCTATGACTTTATACTCTCCCATGTCTTTGGCTCCAACCCTGAGAATGAGCATGGAGCACACTCCACAGGTGTTAGTGATGTAGTAGTTGGTGTCAGTGTTGAGGCTGACATTGTTGCGGTACCAGGTGACATGGGGTGTGGGTTTGCCCCTCACGGCACAGTTCATGTAGCACTCGTAGCCTTGTGGGGCTGTGTGGATTTTCAGGGGAACCATAAACCTCGGAGGACTCTCCAAGTTGCAGGTCTTGGACTCTGGGATGTTCAGTGTGAATTTTTCTGCAATAATTGAAGGAGCCTGGTTAAAAATCAGTTGATTAAGGTTGTGTACTTGACATGTCGGTGAGTGGGTGGGTCCCTGAAGGGTCACAGTTTGGTGCATGTGTTGGCAGGGTGTCCACAGTAAACAGACACCCCCTAGTGGCAGAACGTGCAAAGGCCAGATACAGTCTAAATCAGTGGTTCTCAACTGATAGGTCGCAATCCAAAAATGGGTTACAGGTCTGATGGACCTGCGATAGCAGATACTAACCATATAATGTAACCAAGTACATTTTGGGTAAAAATCACTTCCAATATCATTTGTTGCTGAAAGATATTCAATCAAATTCATCTGTCACTTGGGAATATTACTAACATATTAGTATATTATCATGGTAACAATACAACTAGGTCCCATTAACGCATTAACTAACAATTAGTAATACTTTTGTTACAGTATTTATTAATCTTTGTTAATGTTTAATAAAAAAACACAACCGTTCATTGTTAGTTTATGTTAGTTCAGGTCCATTATATAACATTAACAGATACAAGTTTTGATTTTTATTAATGTGTTAATAAATGTTGAAATTAATTAAGATTAATAAATGCTTTAGACATGTTTTTATTGTTAGCTAACTTTAACTTTTGTAGTTAACTGATGTTAAACATTGGAATTGGTAAGCGTTACAAATAATATAATATTTGGCCCAGTGTGTAGGCTTTGCACATTGCAGTTCGTGGTAATATTAATACATTTCATGTTTGATTTTCACGGCTTTTTGTTACGTTTATATATGAACATAATATATAATTTTGACACTGTGTCGGGTCACCACTTGATGCACAAATTTGGGTGTTGAAGCAAAAACCAGTTGAAAACCACTGTTTTCATTCAGTTTGTGAAATATTTATCATCATAAACCAGTTTATAATAGGTTGTGTCTGTTTACATTTGAGTCCAAATAGCTGACTCCACCCACCCACTGAGATGTTATTCATTTACACTGTGTAATACATCTGTTTCAATTTGCACTTAGATGCTATGTATTGCTGTTTATACTTAATGCAAACAGTATCTACAATTATACCACGTAGCATAAATATCATCCACCATTTTCAGTAAATAGCCGCTGGCTTTACAAAAGGACTGAATAGGAATAATGCTAGTAGCTCGAATCACCATACCCCAATATCACAAACCTTTCTTGCATGTGATTAGCCATTTTGGTGACTCCGAAGGGGCAGACAGGCCAATGTCATTTTTGGAGTACACACGGAACTGGTATTCTCTCCCTGGCATGATGTTACAGGCTGTGAAACGGTTGTTGAAGATACGGTCTGCTACAGTGTGCCAGGTCCTCTTGCTCGAGTCTCTCTTGGTCACCATGTAATGCAGGCGATCATCACGTTTCTCGTCTGGGGATGGTTCCCAGGAAACTGTCACCGTGCCCGGAACATTCTCATCCAACTCTATGGGGCCTGGGGGCTTTGGCTCATCTACACCAAAACAATCAGTCGTAGTTCATCAGGACTGGCGGATCAAGGCTATTACATGTACATTCCTCTACAGACCAAGTGTGGTTTAGTATATTGTTTTTATAACTATCTATAAATCTACACTGCCATTCAAATAAAAAAAAAAAAAATTAATTAATACTTTTTATCAGCAAGGATGCATTAAATTAATCAAAAGTGACAGTAAAGATTTTTCAAATAAATGTTCTTTTGAACAGTTTCTGCAAAAATATTAAGCAGCACAACTGTTTTCAGTATTGATAATAATTAGAAAAATGTATTGCATACAAAATTGGCATATTTGAATGATTTCTGAAAGATCATGTGACACTAAAGACTGGAGTAATGGCTGAAAATTCAGCTTTGCCATCATGGGAATAAATAGCATTTTTAATTATACTAAAATAGGAAAACAAATAAATAATTGTAATAAAAATTTTTACTGTTTTTACTGTATTCAAATAAATGCAGCCTTGGTGACTTTTGAACGGTAGTGAACATTTCTCTTTGTGTTTTTTTTTTTTTTTTTTTAGTTTGTTAAAAGAAATCAAAAGCCAGAGGAGGTTATTCTCTTTTTGCAATGCCATTGGACCAACTAGTTAGCTACAGAAAATGCTCGTTTTTTTTTTTTTTTTTTACCTTTTTTTTTTGTTTTTTTTTTTTTTTTTTTGAGTTAGTTAAAATACTTTTCTACAGTCCCAGCTTAATATGTTGAGACTATAAGTTATTCATAAAATGATTTCACCAAAAAAGTACTAACAAAACATTGCTCTGTTTAAAAATTCCGACCAGCCCAACATATCAACATGGCGTGAGATGGGGGTGTAGCTATGTTTTTCAACCAGACAGACTGGGACTATTTAGGAAAACATATTTGAAAACATTTTTTCAATTCTATTTGGTGATGCTACAGTCAATAATTTAAGATGGTATCTTTGATAATAACAGATTCACAGACATACACTGGTTTCCTTATTTTACCTGTAACTCTAATCTCAATACTGAAGGTCTCTTGTCCCACAACGTTCTTGACTATGATGGTATAGATTCCTGTATCGGAGCGATCTGCAGATGGGATCAGGATCTGAGAACCTCCCTCAGCATTGCTAATAGTGGCACGTTTGGACACAGGGATACCATCTTTAAGCCAGATGACATCAGGCCATGGGGAAGCCTGTGAAAAGTTAATATAGGACAAGTATTGGACATGTGGCCAGTGCAAAATATAGTTTTAATGAGGGGAGTAGGAATGATCTGAAAAGTGTATGAGAAGGGAGCACGTTATAGCCTGGCTCATGAATATTAATTATGGGACATATTATTCAGCTAGTAGTCCTAAATGATTTGCTGAAGTCAGCACTACATTTTTGATCAAGGAATCGAGGAGGGGCAACAGGAGTCTGGTTATATTTCAGACCTTCACACGGCAGGTAGTATATAATGATTGTCTCCCAAAAAGTGACAAACTTTATGTGATAAAAGTTCTAAACCCCTGGTTTGGTCTCTAATAGTATGGTTTTAGTATTGCCTATTACCTCAAAGTTGATGTTGAATCTTGCAGAATTTCCAGCTCTGACCACCATGAAGCTCTTGATCTTAGAATCCGTGAATCTCGGTCTCACTAAGAAAAACAAAACCTTGATTTAATGATGTGGCATATCCAGTTCAGTTTTTGAAAATGAGAGGTAGTTTTTTAATTTTATGGCCTTTCTGAACATAGATGAGATGATTCACCTGGAGGAGGCATAGCCAAGATATAGTTGTTCAGCTCCTCTGGCTCACCCTCTCCACCTTCATTGACGGCGATCACTCTAACCCAATACATGGCCATTGATTTCAGTCCCTTTACAGTGTAAGAGGTCATGGTAATGGGATTTGTGATGCATCGATCCCATTCGGTGTTCTCAGCAGGCCTGACATCCACAAAGTATCCCTTGGCCTCATCCTGAACACCAGGCTCTTCTTTTGGTTTAGTCCAAGACAAGGATAAGGTAGTGTAGGTGGAGTCTGTCACTTTAAGGTCAATGACTTTACCAGGGGGTTCTAACAGGAAATTGAGATGAAAGCATTTGCATGAGAAAACGTTGAACGAGAAAATAGGGAGAAGTGCAAGAGGAGTTCAAATTAGCTTGTTATTTTGAAGCCCAGAAAATTCTGACCTAAATCTGTTATTTTTGCATATCTATGAGGGGAGGCCATGGTTCATTTTTTGAAATGTACAGCTTTGGGAATACTTATGCTGAATTCCTCTTCTCTTTTTGAAGATAATGAGCAACCTGAGAAATTACTCACTTTTGGGATCTCTTGCAAACACAAATTCTGAGGGGTTACTTGGTTCACCAGCTCCAGATATGTTGATGGCGGACACACGGAACTCATACTCCATTCCTTCAACTACATCTTTTACAGGATATTTCTTTGCTGTGGATGGCAATTGAGAAGTAAACATTACTAGCAGACAGTACTTTAAAGTAACTTGTGTAAAAATGTGAGATACAAACCTTGGATTGGCTGGTCTGGTGGATTGACTTGGCCCCACAAGTTGCTGCCCTTCTTGCGTTTCTCTAAGTTATAACCCAAAATACTGGTTCCTCCAGTGTTGGTCGGAGGACTCCATGTCAGGTTAATGCAGTCTTTGAAGGCACTGGCTACTTTAGGAGCAGATGGCTGACCAGGATATGCTGAAAAGTAAGACATTTCATAGGTTCATATTAAGACAAGTCTGGATGGCAACTGACTAGCACAAGGCTACTTTGAGAGATTTTTTTAGTAAGTCACCTTTAGTGCCAGCCTGCACATCCTCAGTCTCCATCTGTTCACTGATGCCCTCATCAGTCTTGGCTCTGATACGATAACAGTATCTCCTGCCATGGTCAACATCGGTGTCTCTGTAGTGGGCTTCACCTGGGATCTGGCCTATCTTTTTCCATGTATTGCGTCCAATTTGGTTACGCTCAAGTATGTAATGTTTAATAGGGCAACCACCATTGTCTTTTGGTGGTCTCCACTTTATCTCAATGCAGTTGGCAGATGCCTCAACGATCTCCAGTGGTCCAAGTGGGGGGGTAGGTTTATCTAAATGAGGTAAAAATTTATCAGGCAAAGTGGAGTGTAATTTTATTACCAAACTGTACTACATTCTTATTAAAAATACAACCTGTTTAATTAGTTCACTTTTTTTGTACTCACCAAGTACAACTAGATTAGAAATGGCTTCAGCTGCGCCAAACTCATTTTTGACTTTGATTTTTATTTCCCCGGTGTCTTTACGCTGTAGTTTGGTGAGAAGCAGACGGCTTTCACCCTCTGAAATCTCAATCTTGCAGTGAGAGTCTGGCATGAGCTCTTCACCATCTTTGTACCACTGAACTTTGAATGGCTCACGGCCAATAAATGGAATTTTGAAGGTGGCTTTCTGATTGTGTTTGATCACAATCGGTTTTGCAAATGCTTCAATTTCCTTGTCACTGAATCTCGGTGGATCTTAAACAAAAGATCCAAAAAAAAAAAAAAAAGTATAAACGTTACATTTCGAATCATTTGCATATGCATTAGCACAAATGAGCAGATATTACAAAACAAACCTTCAACAGCAATCACGCATTCAGTTTTACGCCCATCAGCCTCAAATCGATATTTTCCAGCAAATTCGTCTGTTACTTTTGCAATTTTCAGTTTGTGAACGGCTTCCTCTTTGCTGATAGTTATACCCTCAGTGGAGGCAGTAATCTACAGAGAAATGTAAAAAATTGAGTATATGTGTATACATGCACACATACACACATCATATATACATATGTTAATACCTCATTGCCATCTTTGGACCAGACGCCATTACAGTCAGCACTGCTAAGTTTGCAGACCAGTTCAGCTGCCTCTCCCACAATGGCTTTGCAGTCTTCCAGCCCAGCAGAAAAGTGAACACCAGGATCTGCAGGTGATTTGTGAACAAAATTAGTAATTAATAATTCAAGAATGGTTATCATTTTGCTGTATTGCTGTTTGAAATGTACTCCACACACATTAACTGAGGCCTACTGTAGCAATTCTACAACAGTGAAATTGTACACTTACAGTAGTAAGTATGGGCATACATATTTAATGGGCACATGTTAAAATGCATTAACTTTCATTTAAATGTGAATGAAAGTTAGAAATTTGTCTGAAAAAAAAAATCAAGTATATCTTGCCATTGGCTTCAGTGCTGACTTCTTAGAATCCGTATCTTCTTAGAATCCATCATGATGACAAAGACCACTTATGAAGCATCTCTGAATGGCTGCTACACATTTAACCTGCCTTGTTTTGAACTGCATTGTACAGACATTCTAATAGTACATTTTCACCCTTGGGTGAAGTTGTTCAGTTGAGAGAAATCGCTGAATTAGTAGTGACTCTAATTATTTGTTAAATTCCCCACTAATGGGAAAATTATGGAAACCTTCTGGATTTGGTGATATTACCAAATAATGTTGCTGTTCTATTAGATTAATGTAAATATTCCCCCTTTTTTTTCCCCATCTTGTATTATTTGTTCTCTGGAAACTTGTGCAGATATCTGTGCAGAATTTGCTTTAAAATCTCCAGGTAAATACTGATTCAGTCACTTTTTTTAGTGTTAAGGCAAAGAAACATCTTGCTGGAATGACTTCTACTTGAATTTTCAGGTCTTCTAGGACATAAAAAAATCCTTAATTTGTCTTCTCGTAATTAAAGTTCGTGAAGTCATATTTGGCTGAATTTATTAAGATCTTATAATGCCCCAGTTCCTCTGATTAATGAGCGAGGTGATTGGCCTTTAGCAAGACAAGCAAGCTTGGTGAAGACAATACAAGTGCATACTGATATACACAGACAGCAGACACACACACAGTGCATAAGAATATCTGGCACATTGCAGACTGGGTAGCTACTATTTGTTTTACACATTTATTACTGAATCTTTCAATAAAACATAGAAGTTTTCAACAAAGGTATTGGTCCTCAGTCCAATTATATAGAGATTTTTTATTTTATTTTATTTATTTAAAGGAATAGTTTACTCAGAGGTGTCCCTCCAAACCTGTATATCGTTGTTGTTGTTTGGTAAATTCAAAAATTGAATTTATAAAGGATTTTTACATAGATCTTCTATGTCAGTTCAGTCATATTGACCACAGGCTGTCAAGCACAACAAAAGCACCATAAGCACTGTGTAAACCATATGATTCTTTATACAAACAAACAAACAAATAAAGCTATAATATACTATAAAATAATTTACACACAAAAAAAATATATAAATTAAATAATAAAAAATAAAATAAAATGAAACTATTATTATTATTATTGTCTTCCAAAGAAAAAATGTACAACATACAGGTTTGGAATGGCATGAGCGTAAATACATATAAAGACAGCATTTTCCATTTTGACTGAATCATTCCTTCAATAAACAAAGTTATCCAACGCCCACTGCCATTATGTAAACATAAAACGTCCGCCTACTCGAATCAACCTAATTAAAGAGGTTATTAAAGTTACTGATTACAGCCCGCCTTGCTCAATATATCCCTCACTTATTTTGAGCTTGCTCATCAGATATGCCTTCACAAAGTTTCAACACAAACTTTATGTCCAAGAACTGCTGATATGAATATGCATATGCTTACAAAGCCTGTTCTGTGGAAACTAGGGGTATAATCTTTAAATGATGAGCAATTGGGACAATGAAACCAACTAAGTTTGTCAGTGGAAAGTTATCTAGGAAGTCCCAAGGTATTTTGTGAGATGTTTGGTCCTGCAGAAATAAGACCCAAAACACGTCCAGAATGGTTAAATTAAAGCTAAATTAAGTAAAACATTAAACAAGGACCTAAGTCCTTCAGGGATGTTGTGGCAGAGCAAGTAAATGCTTGATAACCGAATAAAGAAGTTTTCTGATTATTAATGTGCAAAAATGTCTCCATAGTCATATGAAAGACTTAATAGGAATAGGAAGTGCTTGGATAACTTTGTTTATTGTTCAGATGATGTGACTGAATTAGACCCAGATCTCCTACAAGAGATTGCACAGTTATTCCTGAGTAGTATTCTGAATGACTTTGACATCTGCATGGAAGCAATGTCATTACTTAGTGCAACTTCAAACATCTCTTACCAACAACTGTCTCCGGAACCTGTGGGCCTTGTTTTTTACGGCCCGAACGCTTGCCAGATTTAGCTGACTCATCCTTTTCATCTTCAGCTCTTTTTTCTTCCTCTGTAGCTTCAGTGCTGCCCTCTGATGGCCCTCCAGGACCTGGTGGCTTTCCGGGGCCTGGTGGGTCCCCCGAACCTGAAGCGCTGCCAGAACCTGAAGCACTAGCAGACCCCGATGGGCTCCCAGAACCTGAAGGATTTTCAGAACCTGACGGGTTTCCTGAACCTGATGGGTTACCGGAACCTGATGGATTACCGGAACCTGATGGTTTTTCTTTATCTGATGGGTTACCCCCACCTTTATTCATGCCGTTCGGTCAGTCGGTGAAGCATTTTGAAGATTGACATTAATATGATAAAGAGGTTGGAAAGAACATTTAGAATAAGAAGAAAAACACTTAAAACAAACAACATTTAAGAAAACTGTAACAAAAACTGCCACAAAAAAGCAAACCATGAACATTTTCCAAGGTTGAGTCTCTAAACGTGCTGCAGTTTTGTTGCTTTTGTGCTATGCTGGGTAATTCCATCCTCAATAAAATCTCATTGGTTAAAAAATCCTGCTCCACAAAGCTCTGTATTAAACATCAAATATTCCGATTGACTGTTACATTGTTATTTTGTTTTTGTTTTTATGTAATTACACAACAATGGAAAATGCATTAATGTTAAAAATTATATATTTTTAAAAAGTTACCAGAAACTGGAACAAAAATGCTGCATGACTCTGCTGCACAACCATTGAGAACATGATGTTTAATATACAACTATGGAGAGCTCGATATATGGCCAATGAGATATCACAGTGGGAGGGGCTACCCAGCGTAGCACCACAGACAACCAAACAATCACAACAACATTTGAAACGTTACACACTGACAGTTAAAAACACTGACAAACTAACACCACAATACAGGTACATGAACAAATAAATGACACAAACGAACAATTAAGACAGACAAACCGAGAAGCACATTAAGCTGAAAAATGTTAATTTTATGGAACATTCGATGACAGAGAAAATAAAAAAAAGTTTTCGGTTTGATGATCTCATATTATTGGAAATTACATTAGTTGTGATAATATTTTTAAGCACTCCACTGTTTTTCCCCATGTTAAAAGTATTATATATATATATATATATATATATATATATATATATATCTCTATATATATATATATATATATATATATATATATTAATCACTCTTAATCACTGAAAATTAATAATCATGCTTAATAAATCAGTGTTTATTAAAAATAAATAAATAGGTTGTTAATATTACCTGAAATGTCTTTCTCATGATCAATATATCATTCAAGTAAAAGCTATTTGTGTTACTGTTGATGTTTAATGGAAAATACACTTTTTAATTTAGTAAACTATTTAGTTTCTGTAATCACTGCACAGGAGTTTAATACAGATGAGCTGGATTTAGTGTTCATCCCACACTCTTACCAGTCACTGTGTCTGGTATCAGTGGGCCTTGTCTTACACGAGTACAGCCCTCGGCTTCCCCTTCCTTTTTACAACGCTCCATGCTCACATCTGGAACTGTGCTGGGTGTGTTTGAGCTTCCTATCATGATTTTTGATGTAAAGTGTGAATTAATCAGCTCAGGATGTGGAATGCTTTGATTGTGTTGTGTGTGTATCCCGCTTGAGCTAAAACACCTCTAGGATATAGGAGTTGTGATGATTGCATTTGCATGCGCAGAATAACATCAGCTTATAAGCAAACAGAAAGTTGTGCAAGGATGTTGCACAAAACCAAAGCTCATTTACAAAACTAGATGAATGCTGACACTTCAAAATAATCAATAACAGTTTTGTAAGAAGGTATCCGTAATATAACATTTGGGAAGATAATTAAACAGGTATCAGTATAGTTGCTGTAGGAGTGTGTATGAATGAATGAGTATATACATATATAAACTGTTTACATTCACTGTACACACCAATAAATTAATACTTTTATTTAGCAAGGATGCATTAAATTGATCAAAAGTGACAGTAAAGAATTTTATTTGTTTTATAACAAACAAAATATCTATTTAAAATAAATGCTACTCTTTTGAATATTTTATTCATTAAAGAATCCTGAAAAAGGAATCACAAAAATATTAAAGTCTGTGTAAAAGCAATTCAGAGAATTGCTTCTAAACACATTATAAATGTTAGAAATGTATTGCTGAAACACGTTACAAAGACTCTGAACTATGTAGTACTGAAATGTGGAGTTAAATAGTTTTTCATCATTTTTGTTTCAGGATTTTTTGGGCAAGGCTGAAATCATGTCTCGATTAAGTACCGTGAGAGCTATAGAGAGCAGACGACTTTGCTTGCTTTCGAATCACTCTCACGGTGCTTTGATGCCATACACCGATCGGCTGTTTTAAGTCGAACACACCTAATAACTAGAGTGCATTAGCATCAGTGGTTTGTCCACTCAATCGCTAGTTAGACAACTGTCATTACCGTTAGTTACTACAGCCTACAGGTTGCTAACTAGCTATGCCTTTGCCACGTAAATGCATATTACCTGGTTGCGATAATTTACAAAACAGCTTTTTATTGCTTTACACGGACTTTAAGCAGCAAACAACAGTGATAATCATAAGAAATGTTTATTATTATTGTTATTATTATTATTTAAAATTGCAATTATTATTATATTTGAAATTGTAATAATATTTTATAATTTTGATCAAATAAATGCAGCATTGGTCAGCATAAGATAGTTCTTTAAAAAACATAAAAAAAATCTTACTTTTAATGGCATTGTTTTTTGTATATACAAAACTGTATATGTACTGTATGAAAGTTTGGCTTGCTTTGCTAGACTGTATGTTTTCTGTAAGAACCAAACACTGCTGCAATGTTACAGTACATATTTTTAAAATTAGAGATAAAAGTGAGAAGTAATTTGTATAGAATAGATAAATTTAACGTCTCCTTGTATAATTTCTTACCTACGACATTCTCTGGTACAAGAGGTCCTGCTCTTTGACGCTTCTTGTCTCTTCCATCTCCTCCCTCTCCTCCCTCGCCACCGCTTCCTCCAGAACCATCAGCTCCTCCAGCCCCACCCGCAGCTCCAGCTCCTCCAGCCCCACCGGCTCCTCCAGCTCCATCAGCTCCTCCGGCTCCTTCAGCTCCATCAGCTCCACCAGCACCTCCGGCTCCACCGGCTCCTCCAGCTCCACCAGCACCTCCAGCTCCATCAGCCCCTCCGGCTCCTCTGGCTCCACCAGCTTCTCCAGTACCTGTAGCTCCTGCAGCCATTACTGCTCCTACCACCGCTGCAGCACCACCTCCAACTCCACCTGCAGCTTCAGCCTTCCCAAGACTTGCTGCCGCAACAGCTGCCTGTGCAGTCATCACAGCAGCTTGCTCAGCATTCAGACCTTCACTTAAGGCCTTAAGTTCAGCCTGCTTCCTGGCCTCCTCCTCAGCACTGGCTTTGGCTTTAGCTGCTGCAGCCCATGCAGCTGCTTCTGCTGTGGCTTTAGCTTCAGCCTCAGATTTTCCTTTGGCTTTAGCTGCGGCAAGAGCGTCCTGTGCAGCTTTAGCAGCAGCTGCGGCCGCGGCAGCTGCTGCTGCCTGTGCTGCTGCTTTTGCTGCTTCGGCTTCAGCTGCAGCTCGGGCTTTAGCTTCAGCTTCTGCTGCCTCTCTTTCAGCCTGGAGTTTCTTAGCAGCCTCCAAAGCTTCTGCTATCTCCTTCTTGTTCCTCTCTGCCTGCTCAGCAGCAACCTTCAGCAAGTCTTCACCACCACCACCTGCCTGAGTGGTTTTACGGGCTTTCTTCTTCCCCTTTGTTGCAGGGTCTTTGTCAGCTTTTGTGGAAACAATATTACAAACAGATTCAGATAGTGCTTATTGAATTGAAGGATGTTAATACAATTACAGGATGTAGTACAATTGTTTAAAATAAAAAGAATGCATTACAGAAGTAAAACATGATATATTGACTTTAAAGTCATAGTTTGTAATGTTTTTATTTTTTTTAACTTTTTTAAAAATTGAAAAAATAGGTCAATGGGGACCAGAAACTGTTTAATTACCAACATTCTTCAAAATATCTTCTCTTGTGTTCAGCAGAAAAAAAGAAATTCATACAGGTATTGTAAATGTGATGTGCAAATATATGTGCAATTAATTTAATTAATCATCATGATGTATTTAATTTGATTACGTTTCATTCATTGACATAACTTATTTCTACTAAAAAAGTTGTACTTACCTTCTACAATCAGCCAAGCACTGCAAGACTTAATGCCGGCTATAGCAGCATAGATTCCAGCATCCAAAGGCATACAATCAACAATTCTCAGACGGTGGATCAGTTTATCTTCTGAACACGTAATCTCAAATTTGTCATTGTTAAAGAGAGGTGTATTTTTTAGGGTCCAAACCATCTTACTAATGGGCTGAGTTAAAACACACTCAAAGATGGCATCCTCTCTCTCTTGGGCCGTCACCTCCTTAATCTTCAGGGCAAAGTCCACGGGGGGAACTGTGTTAAATATGGATAAACACACCTCAGTCAATGACATTATGCATTCTGTAAAAGCACTGCTGAAAAGACCTGGTTTTGAATGCTGGTGTCTCCAATAGGCTTCTTAACTAGCGTCTTAACAACACAACTTGCTTTATTTTCAATGGAAATATGTGTATCTGTGTACACGTATAAAAGCAAAAGGCAATTTATATTAGCAGACCAGAAACATCACATGCCGACTTTGATGTAACTGTCCGATGTGCAACCAAACAGATGCTTCCAGTGTAGACAGCTGCAACTGTGTCTGTGGTTTTCTGTTAGTTTTCCTTTGACCTAGTTTTCCTTAGTTGTCTTAATTACGTCATTCTGTTCCGTTTTATTAATTATCTCAGTCCCATTGTTTGAATACCCTTATATGTTCCTTCTAGTCTCTGTCTGTCTTGGTTTGCATTTATGTTTGGTTGTGGTTTACTAGGTCTCCTGTGTATTCTACATTAAATCCCTGATTCTTAAAATTTTTCTTCGTTGTGCGCTTTTGTGACAATCGAACCGTGACAACAGCTTTATTGATTATAATGGGATCGATTTAGTTTTGGGGCATAATGGCGCATAGCTCACATCCAGTGTAGATGTGCATTTATGTTGGTTAACCAGCTTTGGAGAAACTCCAAGGCAACGTAGACAGGCATGGGAATTCGTGTTGGTCATTTCAGCAGGAGGTTAACTGAGAAACAGACAAATGTGCTGTAAAAAACCTACCCTTGAAATCCGTTGAAAAGATATTGACACCCTCAACATCCACTTGATAGATTCCGGCATCTTCTAGATTGAGATTCTTAACAGTGAAGATATACTTCTTGCCAACTTGTTTTAGACAGTGCTTCAATTCGCCTTCAACATCTTTGCTGTATGGAATCATGACACCGTCCTGAACAAAAGGGAAAGAGTAACTGTGATAACTGTTCATGATGCACATAGAAAAATAAGACAAAAAAACATATTAAACAGGCCCGTTTCTAGACATAGGCAAGCTAGACGGTTGCCTAGGGTGCCACCAGCAGGAGGGGGCGCCAATGAGCGCACATACTGGCACTACATTTTAGCAGGCTTGGGATAAAGTGTGGCACCGCCAACCTGAAATATGATGGCCGCCCCCACGGGATCCCCCAACATAATTGGGCTAGAGTGCTGTTAATCTGATGATGCCTGTATGCCATTGGATCAGAGCGCTGTCAATTGCTGCCGGATTGTTGCATGCAAAGTTTGCATTTGGAGCGCTCAACCACACCGTTAGATCAATGAGCGCTGTCAATTGCTGCCGGATTGTTGCATGCAAAGTTTGCATTTAGAGCACTCAACAACACTGTTAGATCAATGGGTTCTGTCAGTGCTTTGGCAAAGTAACGCTTTTTTTTTAAGTTCAAAGGCCAATTTAAAATATAAGTACAGTAAAAACGTACACAAAATTAGTATTTTGTTAAGGCAGTATTTGTGGCAGTCGAGAAATTATGCTACATAATTGGTCCAAAAGGTGTGCGTTTTTGCACCAATGCATTGTTAAATGATCGGTGTGTTGCGTAATAAATTCAAAATATTAGTATAGTAAAATTAGCTAATTCACAAGATCAACACATCCTTTATTAAACCGCTTTGTTGAATTTAATGCATCCTTACGGAAGTGTTGAAATGCTGAATCAATTCATTCACTTCTAACAGTGCTTAATGGGAGCAACGTCATACGCAGGGGGCAGAGCGTTGCGTTAAAGGGGAAGTTCATTCGCCAGTGAGTAAAAAGGGAATAAGTAGCTGCATTCTGATTACTTTTATGTGACTGATCAAGCTTTTTTATGTAGTTTGGGGTAACTAAGGGTTTTATAGGTTTGACTGAAATAATAATGGAAAAAACAGACACTTTAAATCAACGTTTCAAACAACAACAACTGAACAAAAAAAAGAAGAAGAAAAAGATTTCTCCTAGGGCGTCAAAATGGCTAGAAACGGCCCTACCTTTAAGACTGGTGCTCATAATAGTGCTGGCTGAATAGGTAGCACAAGTGCAGTATCTTTTGTGTGGCCTATATAAAACAGGCTTTTCATTTGCAAAATATTCAATGTCAAAGTCATGTACTGAAACGATAAAATCAAACTTCATAGCCATATGCAAATGCATGTTAACTAATCATCTTTGTTTGTTATGTGGTTATTGTGGTCTAATATATCATTACCCAGCTAAACAAATTGTAGTCATAATAAGTCATAATAATTGAATACATTTCCGGCTGGGTGAATTCAGTCTAATGGTAAGACGCCACCTACTATACTGAAGCGTGAAGCACTGGATGGAGCGCAATTATGTTCGCCATGATTTTACTGTTAAAATGTCTTAAATATTGGGGTGCTTTTTCAGATATTATTGTAAATGAACCAGGGTTATTATAGTTAACTAAAATAAAAATCATAAAAAAATTACTTGAAATAAAATAAACATTAACCGAAATAAAATAGAAAAAAACTTAAACATATTTTTTTATTTCAGCTAGTTGCCAAAGCAATATTTCTCATATTCATTTAGTTTAACTTATACTAAAATTACAAATTACAATAAAATTACTAAAACTTTAAAATTCAAAAATTAATTAAAAAGAATTATAATAGTATCTCAATGATACTGAAATAATACTGATGGGAACCAGTTGTGGCTGTTTGTCGATTATCACAGACGATGAGAGCTCAGTGAGAGCCACTGATTGTGTGTAACTAGCATTGATCTAATGTACCTGTCACACCTTTTTTCATTGGTATTTTACATCCTCTGATTCACAGTTCTCACCTTATACAGAAAAATGCGACTGTTGGGGTCTTTGAGCTCCATTTCCAGTTCAAAGGTTGCACCCTCCTCAGATTTCACCTCAATGGGCTTGAGATTACTGAGATGTTGGATGAACTAAATCAGTGAGACAAACAGTACATAACAATTGGTCTCCAGATTTGTGCATCCAGTCATGAACACGTGAAAGCAATTCTTTGAGAAACCTTCTATCATTTTGGCAGCTCTTTACCTGTGCCTGCTCCTCTTCTCTTTCCTTCGTCATCTCGACCAATTTCTTCAGCATGCCACGGAAATCAGTGATGCCATACTCGATGCAAATGTGTTCATAGTCTTTCTTCTCAGCACTCAGCAGTAATTCCCACACAGAGTCGTCAATGTCACCTTCCTTTTTCTCCTCAGCTTTTTTGCCAACACTTTAAGAAGATTGTAATGACAAATATGAACTTCAGGCCAAATGCTAGCATTTAACTGGGTTAATGTGACTGATGTTTTCATATGAGATGGGCTAATTAACTATGGCAAGATTCAGACGTACAAATAGAGCCTAATGTGAAACTGCACTGCTGATGACAGGGCATTAATGTGTAATGTAATGGAAACAAATGTCTCACCTTCTCCTGAGCCTCTTTCTAAACTCTGTAGGGTCACCTGCTGTAGCTGCAAAATGCAATTAACAAACAGAAGAAAGTTAATGCTTGTGTGTGCCATATTCAATGTCACAAGTATCCCATTAAATCTTTTTCCTGTATGATGAACTGAAGAAAATCAGCTACCAAAATGTTGTTACAATTATCTTACTTCCTTCAGCCTTTTGCATTTCTTTGTCCTTTTTGAATCCAACTGAAAAGAAAAAGAAAATATTGTGTTTGCAGCTATTTTCTAGTATTAGTTCTACTTTTTGTGTGGATAGAATAAGAACTTAGTAATGAAAGTAACACATAAACAAGTAGGCTTTTAAAGACGTGTGTCCTACCTTCAATGACATTTAGGACAACAGTGCAAACAGCTTTTCCATATTCATTTGAGGCATAGCATTTGTAAGTGTCAGCTTCATCACCACTGACTTTAGGTATCTGCAAAATTAAATGATCAGAAAAATAGGTTGGGTTGGTGAATCTTGGGTAATAATTCGGAAAAGAGGTTGATAATGAAATGAACAATTAAGGGTGAAGTGTGTAATGTTTGAGCTGCCAAAGAGAATAATAATGACTGATTCCAAACAGATTTCTTGACCACTCCCCCCACCCTCTCCCATTTGGTCAGCAACCAGGAAGTCCTGTCCCAAAATTGTGCCATTGGTTGTGACAATGTTGCTGTGTTGGGCTGCTCAAACAACTGAAGCAAGCAATGCTCTGACGGTACAGGGCAACAGAGTTTGCACTTTCTGCGGGAATCATCCTACTTAGACAGTCTCTTCACATTAATCTGGGATATGAGAAGGTATTTTAAAATTAAACCATTACACACTTCACCTTAAATGTTAAGTAGAGGATTAAAAGTGAGGCTAAAAGCCTGTGCATACCTCCAAAGTGTGTTCATTAGTTGTGGGGTCATATTTGTTCTGGAACTTTTGTGGATTATTCATTTCACCTTTTGCTCTATGCCAGGTTACAGTGGGTGCTGGGTTTCCAATCACTTTGGCTTTAAAAATGGCTAGTTTTCCTGATTCACGAAAATGAAAGTTGTTATAGACTTGAGAAATATA
>NW_015557153.1:67195-77560 GCF_001515605.1 Sinocyclocheilus anshuiensis
TAGTAAGTAGAACTTAAAAGGCTTTAAAAAAAGAATTCTAGTGCCTTGAAAACGTTGTTCTTATCTTATTTATTGTGTCACATGCTTTGTGGGTTGTTAATTGCTGCTTTTACAGGAATCTTATTTGTTTTGAATTCTGTGAACATTTATCAGAGAATGTGTTCCAGTACACTACTACTCAAAAGCTTGGACACACTTAACTGAATTTATGTATCTCCATTGTAAAAAATGGTTGATGGTATACACTTAAATGCTTGAAATTAGTTTTGTAGACACATATAAACTATGTGTGCATTTCTATACAAAACTAACATGTTAATAATTTAACAAATGCCCAGCATACTGTATATATACGTATATATGCATATTGACTATTTGAAATGCATCCCAGGATGCACCTTGTGGAGTTGATTGAGTGAATATCCAGAGTGTGCAACAGCAATATTAAACTAACAATACTTCATAGTTTTGATGACTTTGCTATTCTTATAAAAAGGGGAAAATAGTAATAATACAGAATAAGTAGGTGTGTCCAGACTTTTGAATTGTAGTGAATGTATTGTAGGTCACAAAAATGTGTACAATAAGGGTTAATTTGTTAACATTAGTTAACTACTTCAGTTATCATGAAATAACAATGAAAAATACCTGAAAAGCATTTATTCATCTTTGTTTATATCAATTTCAACATTTACTAATACATTATTAAAATCAAACATTTTATCCGGTACTATTATTTGATGGATATTTGAAGTTATCATGAACTAACAATGAACAGTTGAACATTAATAAAGATTAATAATTAGCATAACAAATGTATTGCTCATTGTTAGTTTATGTTAGTTAATGCATTATTGTAAAATCGTACCATATTTTCTTTATTGCTTATTAGAAATAGTTAACATGGCTGACATTGTTCTGTTTTTCAAGAGATCCTCTTAGTTGTAAAGCAGTAGACACTTTGGCAAAGTCAAATGGTTTAGATACAGGCAGAATAAATGACAAAAACTCATAGCTTGAAGTGTCATTAAAAACATAAATGAAAGCATACATTACACATTTGTGGTCTTGTGCTGTGCATTTCAAACTAGCGTGAAACGGGATATATGCTACAGTATTTTAATATAGTAATATTTCTTTCCCTGGTGCATATATAGCCATGGTTACATGTTAAAGCTGGAGGACGAGCAGCGAACTTAATGAATCACTCCTCTACTGCGTAAGTTCAGTTGGTGTAACTGCACAGCTTAGACATTTAGGGCAGTAAATCTGTATGGTAATCCTCTGTATGTGTTCCTAGCTTGTTAATTTCACATCCAGGATCATTTAGCTCTCAAGTGTCAACTCCAATCATATTTGATTTCACTTTTGTAGATTCTTCTCTTTTAATGTGCTTACCTTCTTGAATGGTTAAAGCGATGGGTTTACGTGTGAAGTCTGGAGTTGTCATCCCCTCAGGAAGTTCCTCAATGTACTGTGTAATCATAACACCGGGAACCTTAGATCTCCTTTTGATGCCTGAGAGAATCCACATTCATGGTACATTGTCAGAACATCAGGGGGGGAAAAACATGCATGACTGTCGTCTATGTATTGAAAAACGTTTGATAAAACTGTGAACAAAATATGATATATTTGAAGTGGAGGCAGAAAAACTTCCTTGAGCGAAAAAGAGATAATATCTAAGACATATAATGATATTTGCACCAATGACAATTTCCTTCTTGATTTGCTTTAAATATGCAGATTCATGTTTTGCAGATTCAAACACATCCTAAATGTATGAATAGGGGAATAATCCAGGGCTAGTTGTCACAATGATCACTCTGGTAAATATTTCTTAAAGTAGGTTTATTTAAAGTCAGTTTCTGTATTGTCATATGCCTTTCATTTAACTGTTATTACTCCAAAAGATATAGTTCAGTGAACACACATTGAACTTTATAACTTTTGTTTGTCACACTTCGTAGGAATACAGCAAAATTTAAACAGTACATCAATTGTGAGGGGAAAAAAATTAATGAATAAAAATGAAACAGCAAAAATCTAAAACATCACACACAAAAATCTAAAACAGTTTATGTGACAACTTGCCCCAACCAACATTTTTTCTTTTCCTGAGAACCTTTTGGTTAAAAAGTCTATTAGTTATTTTAAAATAAGGGAGAAGATTTTCTACACATCCCATCATGTTTCAATACATCAACATAAGAAAAGAAAATTCCTCAAGAATTTTCATGGTGTCTTTAAATGACAGCAATCTGAATATTCATATTATAAATAGCACACTAATCTCCATTCTTTTTGCTTATTTGGCTGGATATTATGATATACTGGATATAAAATGATATATTACTTGATATGTTATGACGTATTATTTGATACATATTACAGATGTTATGTTATGATATGTTATAATATGAAGATTTACTGGATATTATGACATGCATGCAGATGTTCAGGTTGCTGTCATTCAATTACCTTACCTTGTCTCTTGAGAGGTAGAATTTCCAGTCCTGGTACAGACACAACATTACAGTACAACAGCAACGAAGGAAGGGGAAACAAAGAAGGAGAACACAAAGTTGTGAATCCTGGCCTTTTTTTTTTTTCTTTGACAGGTTTGAAAGAAACACAAAATTACTCACAAATACAACCAGAAATACAAGACAGGGGAAAAGACCAAGGTTAAACCAATAAAACGTAATTAGTCAAACCACTAAGTGGTTGAATGTAAGATTACAATAGACAAGACTAGAGAAAAAGCAGACAAACTGGGAAGGAAATTGTGTGAGACCTGTTTCACACTGCATACATTATCAGCAGGTGATTATTCTGGTTACAGTATTCACACTGCTGCCTAGCGGAAGTATAGCTGTGAATTTCTGCACAACGTGTATTTCGGCTGTATGCGTGCTGAACCCAGAAGGTAATATGGTGAAAATAGACTACTATAAGCCAACATAGAAACACAGGCTTTTCAAATGTGCGATTACCTCAAAAATCGCACATTTGAAAAGGCTGAAAATGTGAAACATTTAAAAATTTATAAACTAAAGTACATAAGTGAACTTCTCGCATCATGAAAAGATGCATGCCAGGCTTGATGTAAGTTTCACAGTTAGCATACTATTTAGTAAATCTGACAAAAGCAAGGTCAATAGCGATATTAAATACTTGATTCTTTTAGCAATGTCCATAGCAACATTGTACCGTACAGATAGGCCTATCGGCTCACTAATGTCATGTTTTGTTTCACACAGCAGGCTCTCGCTTTATACACTGAACAAAAATATAAACGCAACACTTTTGTTTTTGCCCCCATTTTCACGAGCTGAACTCAAAGATCTAAGACTTTTTCTATGTACACAAAAGGCCTATTTCTCTCAAATATTGTTCACAAATCTGTCTAAATCTGTGTTAGTGAGCACTTCTCCTTTGCCGAGATAATCCATCCACCTCACAGGTGTGGCATATCAAGATGCTGATTAGACAGCATGATTATCGCACAGGTGTGCCTTAGGCTGGCCACAATAAAAGGCCACTCTAAAATGTGCAGTTTTATCACACAGCACAATGCCACAGATGTCGCAAGTTTTGAGGGAGCGTGCAATTGGCATGCTGACTGCAGGAATGTCCACCAGAGCTGTTGCCCGTGAATTTAATGTTAATTTCTCTACCATAAGCCGTCTCCAAAGGCGTTTCAGAGAATTTGGCAGTACATCCAACCGGCCTCACAACCGCAGACCACGTGTAACCAAATAGGGGCAAAAACAAAAGTGTTGCGTTTATATTTTTGTTCAGTATACAAAAGCAAATGGGCAGATGCCGTCATTGCGTGTCGCAGTTATTGATTGCAGTGAAAACTGCCTCAGAGAACTTCACATATTAGTATTACTGCAGCTTTTGTCTGGTTACTACACCATATGTTTTGTACATTCTAATGGACTTTTTTTTCCCTATCAGACGTTTTAAGTCAATATACATTACATTTTTTTTCTGCTTAAATTTGCGGTGTGAAACAGGCCTAAATGGGCAGAAATGTTGTCATTGATGTGAGGACACTTTTTATGTCCTGCAATTTAAATATTGTCACCCATGATTGTAAAAAAGGAGGGGCTCATAATTAACATAAGAAAAAAAAAAAAAAGAATAAAAAAGTCTAATTAAATAAGGTAAAATAAATCCTCTCCTCAAAGAAAATGAAATAAATAAAGCAAGTGAGAAATAAATAAAATTGGAAATAATTAAAGAAAATAAAAAAGGTTTAATCATGAAACGTAAGAGCTGTTGTTCATACAGGCTCGATTCCAGCCTGGTCCTCTTTTCTGGCTCTATTTGCTGTCCTTCACAACACAGGCAATTCACATTTTGGTTGGTTGATGGTTGTCCCTCGCATCCATGGTTACACGATTCAAAGAAACCCATGCTGAATGACAGCAAATGCTCACAGGGCTGTTTAGTGAACTTCCAGATGAAGGGTGCACTAGGCACTTATGAAGGCTCTGATTGCATAAGCCACATTCACAGTCTCCTCTTCATTTCCATCTTGTGCACAGTGGCCAGTTTCCAAACTCACAACCTACGACTTTAACTAGCTGTTTGATGTTTGTCATTGATGTGAGGACACTTTTTATGTCCTGCAATTTAAATATTGTCACCCATGATTGTAAAAAAGGAGGGGCTCATAATTAACATAAGAAAAAAAAAAAAAAGAATAAAAAAGTCTAATTAAATAAGGTAAAATAAATCCTCTCCTCAAAGAAAATGAAATAAATAAAGCAAGTGAGAAATAAATAAAATTGGAAATAATTAAAGAAAATAAAAAAGGTTTAATCATGAAACGTAAGAGCTGTTGTTCATACAGGCTCGATTCCAGCCTGGTCCTCTTTTCTGGCTCTATTTGCTGTCCTTCACAACACAGGCAATTCACATTTTGGTTGGTTGATGGTTGTCCCTCGCATCCATGGTTACACGATTCAAAGAAACCCATGCTGAATGACAGCAAATGCTCACAGGGCTGTTTAGTGAACTTCCAGATGAAGGGTGCACTAGGCACTTATGAAGGCTCTGATTGCATAAGCCACATTCACAGTCTCCTCTTCATTTCCATCTTGTGCACAGTGGCCAGTTTCCAAACTCACAACCTACGACTTTAACTAGCTGTTTGATCATCCATGTGTTTAAATAAATTTGTGTGGCTAAGTTAGATTCAACACTTGCTTTTATCTCACTGTCTTACTCTTCTAACCCCTCAGGGACAGATATATTATTCACTTTACCATGGAGAGAAGGTCATTAGGTTTTATCTGGAAAATCCGGCATTGCATTTTAACTCAGCTGCTTACTGTGGTAGAACTTTTCTAAATGATACCCATGTCCTATCAAGTATGGCAAATTCCATTGCTATACTCTCATCATTATGAATACAAAGAAAACTGATGAACTAAATTACATCTTCTGGGAATAGTGACCATTAAGAAAGAGAAAGAACGAATTACAAAACAAAAAAGGATGTTTCTCTAGCTGGTCTTCATGGAGAACATGGCTGGATTTGTTGTTTCAGTAATTCAGTAATAGAGCAGTTGGACAAGGTTCGATGCCAGTGTCAGCCTGCCATATGGGAGAGAGAACAATTATATTGTTCTTACCGCCTTGCCCAGCAGCAGTGGGATCTAAAACCTTGGCTTTTTTCATCATCTTGATGCAGTCCAATGGCTCAAGAATTCAGAAGCTTCTCTGGGTGTGAGAAAAGCAATATGAAAGGTCAATTCAATATCAGTCTTATTAAACATTTGGATAGATAAAAATGTTTGCACAATACAAGATGCTATTAGAATATGTATGAAAAAGCTAATTTTATAAATCAATCTGTCTAGGATATTCATCACATGTGCTTCTGCAACACTTATCTTCATTAAGCAGACACCTCAAAATAGGTCAAACTGAGCATTTGCAAATTTAAAAAACCTATTAAGTATAAGCAGTTTTGGGAAAAGAGCAATTCAGGTGAAATAGGCACAAAGATGGAACAAAGTAGGACGACAGTTATCCCATCTGTTGGGATGTGATGTAGTGTGACAGTGCAGTGCATTATGTTCCATTAGAGAGGCTTTGGGCCTAGTCAGCAAAACCTCCACGGCTCTAGTCATTCATCTTTTCAAATCCACTCACATACACGATTCAGATCCAGTCAGTGTGTCCTCACTAGTATACTAGCACTAGCGTAGCACTAATATGGGATTTTTACATGTTTGGATTTAACCGTCTCCTGCATGGAGACATATTGGCTTTGAGGAGGAGAGCTGAAAATATTTTAGTGAGCATGTGTTCGAGATTTTTAGCTTTTCCAAAACCTAGTGTGCCGTCTACTGCCTGCATAGGGTTGTCACATGGAATGTATGCATCCATTTGTGCGGTTTTAAATGTTTGTCTGTGTAAACAAATGGTATGTCTTTGTTTCACGTGCACTGCTTTTTAAGACACAGTGGCAAGTTAGCTAGCTCTTTTTGAAAGCAAGAACGTGTCCTGTGTGAACTACCCCTACGGCAGTGTCCTAACTGAAACAAAACCTCAGAAGTGACTGAATTGCTCTGCAATTGAATTTGGACTTAGCATGTAGCTAAAACCTCATTGGAGTAGTCAGACAAACATAAAAGTGTATAGCACACAGAAATATAGGGAAAAAATTATCAATTTTTAATTAAATTGTACAGTTTTCATAACATTTTTCAGTATTGAATTAAAAATTGACATGACAATTGACATTTTCATTGAGTGCCTGTTTCCGCCAAGGAATAATAATAATTAAAAAAATAATAATAAAAAAAAAAACCGCTAATTGTGATTTTGATTTCACAATTCTGACTTTTTTATTCTGAGTTTATGTCTCAAAATTCAGGCTTTTTTAATATAAACTGAGAATTGCAAGATATAAATGCAGAATTGCGATACTGGGAAATTGCAGTCCTATGTTTAACTCCCAAATGAATTTATAAATTCACAATTCTGAGATGAGAAGTCTGGATTGGGAGATATAAACTCGTAATTGCAAGGAAAAAAGTCACAATTGTGAAAAGTCACAATTACTGTTTTTAATTTGTAATTTTATGGCTGAAACGATCTTCCATTACAGGATTTTCTTCTCATTTAAGGATGTGCAATTTTTTTGGCCATACAATGAGAAAAACTGTCTAGGTAGGCAGGTGACTAGGTTTTGGACAGATCTTGTTTATTTGGAATGATCTAGAAGTCTATGGCCCTCGATGACTCTTGTCCCTCTCTTGTTGTTGACTCCTGCTAATGATAGTCTCAATCTCATCTCAGATCCTAAGCGAAACAGGTTGGTTTATGCAGAGGCTATCTTTTTCAATAAATAACTCTATGAAATTGCATTCTGTGCTACATCAGTCATCTGACCGAGTGCCATATTCCATACACAATAGCATGCTGATTGGCCTCTCATAGACACTGCACAGAGCATAATGAGATATAAATGCAAGCGTTTTGTGGATCACAGGCTGCTGAAATCTGACATTTGAGTGTCGTCCTTCAACATGCATGTGATTCATTGCACTCATCATTATGCATGGTTTGGTTTGTCATTTCTGTTGGCGTAAAACCTGACAGTTATTATTTCAATTGGTTGCATCATAGAAAATAACACTATGGCAGTTATATTGCTGCAGTATAATTCGGATAGTAAATTTGCTAATAATGATCAGTTTCAGGTTGAACAAGTGAATGCATGTACCAAATAATGAAGTCCTGGTGACACTAAAAAAAGTTAAAGTTTAAATTATTTATGTTAGTTAATGCATTGAACTAAAAATTAACAGCATTTATTAGATTAGTGTTCATTTCTTCATGTACTAATTCATTTATACCATTACAGGTAGCATAAATTAGCGTTAGTTCAAGATTTCTAAAATATATTTTTAACAATGATCAAAATTAACAGTGAACAATAGTATATTAACACTAACATAGATCAATAAATGCTGTAAAAAAAAAAACAACAACTAATATAATGCTGTAAAAAAAACTAATATTATGAATTATGATTACCAAAATCATGATATCTAAACTATTATACCAGTGGTCTCAACTGCTGGTCCTAACTCAAAAATGGGTTTCAGGTCTGTTCTGAATCTGAAAGGGTTGTGGACAGCAAGGGAGAAAAATGAAATGCTAATTGTAAATAACCTAAGTAACTAACTTTTAGGATCCTATATCATAGCAAAATAAATAGTCATATTCATTGTTTTATCAAATTCATTGTTTTAGCGCAAATTCATCTGTCACTTGGTAGAAGTAGCCAAATTTGGTGAATGCCAACAAAGGTTGTGTGACATCAGTTCATCCTCAAAAACCATGAACAATATGATGAAAGGTAGAACAAAATGGACCCAGACTAAATCAAGTACAGATCACTTCAAGCGAGAGTAAACATGGTTTGTGCCAAACACAATTTGTTTTGTGCGAAACACAATTTGTTTTGTGCTGAGAGCACGAAAAAAATCTAAATTCAAGAGGCGTTCAGAAAACAAAATGGTCAATTTCCCTTATTTTTGTTTGATAAATGGTTTGGGTCACCACTTGGTCCAGTTTAAAATCTGGCTGCTAAAACAAAACTGTATGAGAAACACTGTTACACATTCTCTGATTACAGCACAAGGTATTCAGAATGACAAATAATTTGAACACCCATGCCGGTTTTCAGTATGTCCCAAGTAGGCCTTGGCTTTTGTTCATTTTGGAAAACGAGCTATCTTACCCTCCTGAGCAAAATATCCCGACACTGACGCTTGCCAATCCGAGGTTCTTCAGTTTACACGCAACCTGAGCTTCACACCACTCAGCGCAATCACATGCTTATATGGGGACAAGAAATCACTTCATCTCACTGCCATCTTGGGCATTCTACGCTTAAAAGTAGGTATATGTTACTTAACACATTAGTGGTTTACTGTGCAAAATTTGCCTGTGTTAGCTTAGCTTCCAGGGTTTTCCACCTGTATCTCAGATCAGATGAACTGCTGCATAAAAGGAGATTTTCATCATGCTGAGAAACCAGAGCCATGCTTCATAACATAATTACATGCCAGCGGCAGGCCGGGCTGTATAGCAGTAATAACAGTGCACGAGTAAACTACCACTTCACATGACTATATGAAAAACAAGTCTAATGACATGCTCAAGTTTTAAACTATACAGCTAACCCTTTTACCCTTTCTCAGAATTGCCCTGCTGACATGTTTAGTAGGACACAGTCATTTGTCAAATGATAGGCTATCATGCCAGCCTAGCACAGCCCTCGATTGGCGCTAGTTATTTACATTTCTCAAAACTGGCAAAGTTCAGAAAGAGAGACACTTAGGCAGTAATAGCATACATATAATTAGCATACAATGCATTAGGTGACATGACACCAATGGGAAAGTTCTACTTTCTGCTATGCCAAAGGGCTTTTTCAATATTATCTTGAGTCTGAAATGTGTAAAATCACATTCTATTTCAAAAATTGACCAATTTTAGAGGATTTAACCAACATGCTTTAAGAGAAAAAAATTGTAATAAAAATAAGTCTCATTTCCAGAGCAGTGATTGTTTTAGTAATTGCCTAATTATGTTGGTGCATAACTAACCATGCACTAAACAATATTGATGCAAGCATTAAAGTGGAAATGAAGCAGCCAGTCAAGTTTACATTATTTATCTTCCATTTTAATAAAAAAATATATAACAAACATGATTAATGTAACCATTTTAAAGAAAAAAGGTTGTTTTGTTATAGCTTTTGGAGCCAGGGTGCCGCCATCTTGCAGTACCACCGCGTGTGATGTTACAGGGTTGGTTCGCTCCGTTGGCCAGTGAAGTAATACAAGCATTTCTTTACATTTTGAACACACACTTGTTTTGAAATGGAGGAAGACGAACTTGAAAGCACTGTTGAGTCCATAATAAGTGTAATTGCCTATGCATTTGAGCCAATACGGCAATGGGACCGAGCAGTTAGGGGTTGAAGAAGTCGTGAACCTGCTGGTTTGGGGTAAAGTGCGGATCGGAAACAATACTCGTTTACGTGGATACTCCTCAACACTGTCATTCCGACGTGCTTTTGTGTGCATTTGCTGATGAAGGCGCGAAAGAAAGATCAATTTGGTAGCCTACTCACGTGTGCGGCGCCGCCGGCGTGAACAGAAATGATCTATCACAGCGTGTAAATACCGCATTTAAATCTATTTCGTGCTGTCTCATGCTTGAATGGCTTAAAACACTATAATATTTAAACTGACAAGGCTTAAAACACATGAGAATGATAAACTTCATTGAGGAAGCAGCACTGGTCCGATTGTTCAGATA
>NW_015557153.1:78125-88705 GCF_001515605.1 Sinocyclocheilus anshuiensis
CTTCCATTTTAATAAAAAAATATATAACAAACATGATTAATGTAACCATTTTAAAGAAAAAAGGTTGTTTTGTTATAGCTTTTGGAGCCAGGGTGCCGCCATCTTGCAGTACCACCGCGTGTGATGTTACAGGGTTGGTTCGCTCCGTTGGCCAGTGAAGTAATACAAGCATTTCTTTACATTTTGAACACACACTTGTTTTGAAATGGAGGAAGACGAACTTGAAAGCACTGTTGAGTCCATAATAAGTGTAATTGCCTATGCATTTGAGCCAATACGGCAATGGGACCGAGCAGTATTAGGGGTTGAAGAAGTCGTGAACCTGCTGGTTTGGGGTAAAGTGCGGAACGGAAACAATACTCGTTTATGTGGATACACCTCAACACTGTCATTCCGACGTGCTTTTGTGTGCATTTGCTGATGAAGGCGTGAAGCTCAATTTGGTAGCCTACTCACGTGCTGTCCGAGCCCAGCTGTGGCTTTGTGTGTGTGTGTGTGTGTGTGTGTGTGTGTGTTTGTGTGTGTGCACGGCGCCGCCGGCGCGAACAGAAATGATCTATCACAACGCGTGAGTACCGCATTTAAATCTCTTTCAGAAAAGGTCTATCACAGCGTGTAAGTACCGCATTGAAATCTATTTCATGCTGTCTCATGCTTGAATGGCTTAAACACTTTAATATTTAAACTGACAAGGCTTAAAACACATGAGAATGATAAACTTCATTGAGGAAGCAGCACTGGTCCGATTGTTCAGATAGGTGATTAGTTAAACACTATGTCCTGTTAACAGCAGGAAAGCTGTTTGTATTCAAGCTAATATTCGCAGGTGAACATAAAATATGATACTGGTGAACCAGTCAGTGTAATGCATATGTCTTAATGGTCTGACATAACAATAAATTGCGACATGAATGATATTGCATGAAGTGTTGTTTGTTTACATCACGTTGGGCCTCGCATTATGAAAACAATATGTTTGGGATACCACGATCAAAACTTAGCATATAGACAGTTTGATGTTGAATATTCATGTAATTATGGTGAAAACCAAATTATTTGTGTGTTAAAATAACCTTTGTGTGTTCAGATGTAAAGAAATGCTTGTATTACTTCACTGGCCAACAGAGCGAACCAACCCCGTGACGTCACGCGCGGTGGTACTGCAAGATGGCAGCGCCCTTGCTCCAAAAGCTATAACAAAACATCATTTTTTATTTAAAATGGTTACATTAATCATGTTTGTTATATATTTTTTTTTTATCAAAGTGGAAATCACTTAATTAAATAATGTTAACTTAACTGACTGCTTCACTTCCACTTTAAGTCCACTTTTCCTCTTAGGAAAGACTGGCAATGAGCCCCTTAGGTCTTAGATTGAAGCAACACATGTTTTAGGTGAGGAAATTATTGCGTTATAAATCAGCCTGCTTGTCAGTACTTTATTTAGAGTACAGAAGATGGGATTCCACAGGGTGTTTAAGTGAGCAGAATCACCCTCAGTAATAGGCAAAGCCAATTTTGCTTAGTCTATCACCCTCCTATTTCTCTGATTGCCGATAAAATCTCTTTCTCTGTCCTGACAGCCTTGCCCAGTTAAAATGGCTCATGTGGATAGACTCTCCAGGGATCTCAAATGTCCCCATGCACCTCTTAACCCTCACAGTGTGCAGTATAAAAATCTGTGGCTTCTATAAAACAACATGTAAATATAAATTAACGTAAAGCCACTGTTAGTGACAAGCTTTACTGGTGAATAATAATTGTTTAGACAATTTGTTATTTCCTTTTTCTATATTTCAAGAACAGCTTTAAACCTTTAGATTCGCTTTAGCACTTCACAATGTAAAGCAACAATGCATATGCCAGCAGCCCAGCACAAGGAGTTATTGTGAATTCACTTTATAGCCACTCTGAATATTTTAGAGCAACTCCCATATGCATTAAGATTTAATTGTTCCATAAGGTCCTGATGCTTTTTCGTACACAGCATCATTATCATCACCCAAGGAAAGTGTACCTACATAAATGTTGGTTTGCATTTCTATCATACGGAGATCATTGTATCTCCTGTTTTTAATAAATTATATATATATATATATATATATATAAATTAACATTATGCTTCTACTACCTGAACACCATTATTTGCACGCTTCTGCAGTTTTTTTCAGTTTCATTACAATAGTCTTTTGCATGTCTTGTTCTTGTTTAAATTAAAAACTCCAGAGCTAATGATCAGTTCACTAACCATCAATAAGAAGATTGTTTTAATTATTTTACAGAAGAACTGATGTGTTCCATGACACATCTGTCACACACAAAAAAAGTATGGATTAGATCCATCCACTGATTCAAAATCCTTCACTTACATTGGCTTCATTTGATGTGATACCCGTATCTATAGTTAGAACATCCTTGCAACTGTTCTGATTTGACTTCGTGCCACCTGACTAGCAGCTCTCACAGATTCCAGACCCTGAAAACCAAATCGGGAAGACCGACTCAAATGGTTTTGATGTGTGGCCACCAAACTAGCTGTAAGAAACTGCATTTATAACATCCATGTTGACTAATCATTTTATGAGACAGTATAAAGTAAGTCTATAAACAGGGAAGTCTTTAAAGCAGCACAAGATATTTTTGGAGTTTAGAGTCTTTGGCGTCAGAACACAAAGTAATTTGTGGTTGTCAGCCCTGGATTGTGAAAACTCCACAGGCGCTATATTAAGTCAAAGTACATGCATAGTTTAGTTCACCAGTGTGAAACTTGCCACTTAGTTTGTGTCCTAGATACAGGGTGATAAGAGAAGCTTTGGCTCAATACAAAGAAAATAACCTCTTATTGTTTTCTTGTTCTTTGTGCATGTCTCTCAGTTTTGATTCAACAACAACGAAAAGGCAAAAAAAAAAATCCCTACCTGTTCACAGTTCTCTGTGCTCCTCTGAAGTGCTCTGGCCTCTTCTGATATTTGAGTGCTGCCTCCAAGTTGTCCAAGGTAATAAATCCTTTGAGCTGTGTGTATGTGTGTGTGTGCTCATGTACTCAACCTTGGCTTCTGCCAAAAGAAATTTCTCCTGTTCGAAGGGAGGGTCTATGGGAACACCTCATTCCTGTTGACACATTATTATAGAATTACTTTTGACATGATCTTTTCTTAATCTTAATTTAGAGGTGTGTAGTTACACTTAATATTGACAGTCACACACCAGAATTAATTGATGAATTGACTTTAGGTTTTTGCCACAATCAGCATTGATTAACTAAATAGTTCTGAAATGACAAAAAATGACAAAGATAACTTTTAGTAATATCTCAGCATTCGTGTAAATGTTTGATGTTTCTGTTCTTTAATTCCCTGTAAAACAAAGCAATTAAAGAAATCATTTGCGATATGACTGACTTGGCAAAAACTTGATTTTATGTCACTGATCAAATGAAGCATTTTATGTACCTTTAGCTGCACAGAGAACATGTGATCTAAAATAACAAGCCAGAGTATTCTGACTGGAATTTACCATTACAAGAACCACTGATCCACTAGGTGGTTTGTCAAATCAATCTTCTACTGTCTGCTTTCTAACCTCATCACTGATACTGCAGGAAATCAAGAAGTAAAGCCCATTATAGGAAAACAGATAATACACATTTACTGTTGCTGAAAAATGCACCTTTTCAAACTTTTAATGTTTTAATAACACTGTATTAAATAAATAAATAAATAAATAAGTAAAAAGTCCTGTCTTTTTTTACAGAAAAAACAGCTGCTGTGGTTGTCAGAATAATTACCAGAATAATACAGTAAACATTTACAGAACAACCTTTCAATTCTACAGTTCAAAAATTGTAATTTACAAAACAAATAAGCAAACAAAAACCTACTAAACCTATTACTACTACTATTAAATTGTGTTTTGTGACACATTAACAAATCAAATTCATCACAAGTAGATTTTCCACACTGAAGCAAACACTAATATATAAAAGGTTTACGTGTCATACGCACAAATACTGAAGGCCATAATGGTAACAAACATGACCTACAGCAGAGGTAGGCAAGTTTGGTCCTGGAGAGCCGCTGTCCTGCAGAGTTTAGCTCCAACCCAAACACACCTGAACAAGCTAATCAAGCTATTCAGGATTACTAAGGCTATAGGTAGGTGAGGTTTTTTTTTTGTTTTCAGGGTTGGAGCTAAACTCTGCAGGACAGCGGCTCTCTAGAACCGAACTTACCTACCCCTGACCTACAGTAATACAATGAACATTAAATAAACAGGTTATCTAAAACCCTAGTATACATGTGATAACTATTAACTAAAAACTATTAAGAAGCACAATTATGTAAACAAAATGCCATTAAATGTGAAGTGTCATCCAAGGAATTCTGGGAATGTCAGTTTACAGTTTTTCACTGTAAATTATAAGATTTGTGCATTTTTACTTCCAAAAATGGTACATAATGGTACATTTAGTACTGTAAATGGCATGAAATGTAAGGTTGGATCTATTACAGGTTTTCCCTGTATATAATAAGGGAACTTACCATTAACCATTTTTTTTTACAGTTCTACAGTGTTTTACAGTTAATATTTACAATAATTGTTTGCAGTGAACCTACACTGTAAATTATTTGACCGTAAATCCACAGTAAATTACTGGCTACTAGTTGCATTACTTTCACAGTAAATTACTGTATGTAAATTTACAGTAAATTACTGTAAACGAGCTACATTACTTTTACAGTAACTTACTGTGTAAGATTCCATCGTATTACTGTGATTTAGCAGTATGCTCCTGTAGAATTACTGTATTTAACTGTGAAGTTACAGTTGATGTATATCAGATTACTGTGATTTAGCAGTATGCTCCTGTAGAATTACTGTATTTAACTGTGAAGTTACAGTTGATGTATATCAGATTACTGTGATTTAGCAGTATGCTCCTGTAGAATTACTGTATTTAACTGTGAAGTTACAGTTGATGTATATCAGATTACTGTGATTTAGCAGTATGCTCCTGTAGAACTACTGTACTTATCTGTGAAGTTACAGTTAATGTCATCAGATTACTGCAATTGAACAGTATTCTGCTGTAATGAAAATTACTTGCCAGTAATGTGCTATTAATGTACACTTAAAACCTATTGTAAAATACTGTAAATTTGACATTTTCATGTGTTAACCCATTAATAACCTATAACATGTTAAATTCAAATAAACACAAAAACACAATAAATTGTTGTGAACATTTATTCTTACACATTTATTTTGCTTCTCTCCATTGAACGAAGAGACACTATAAGAACATATTTAATGACTAACTTACTGCATAACTGCATGCAACTTAACACTGAGCCAGTGTTTGGTTGGTCTGTTCTGGCGAAACACTGCTTACAATCTAGACTGTCATCCATTCAAAATCAATGAGTTTTCTGATTAGTGTGCAGTAGAACAGAATGAGCATTAATGCAAAAAAAAAAAAGCATTATTATTATTAATCTTTTTTCAGTTTAAATCGACAAAATATCACATATTTTAAATGTGTTTTTACTTTTGGCCTTTATGTATCCATGTAACGTAACATTATGAAAAAGCCTTGAGAAAATATCCAATCATAAAATACATGACACTATTAGTTTACATAATTAAATTCATTCAGTAAACAATCCCCTGGGCAATTATGTTTATCCGTTTATCATTTAGATTACAATCTTGGAGTAGAGCAAAGATTGCATTTAGGTGTTAGGAAAGCAAAACTCCTCTTATTTCAGCTAGATAAAATAGGCATTTGTGTTAGAACATAAATATAATCTCCTCCATAATTATCAGCATGTGTTTATGGCCACATTTTAGATGTAAAAAGTGTAGTGTGCATTAGTGTATCCATGTAAGTTTGTTGATACTCGTATTTCACTGCAATCTCCTTGACATTCTGTGCATTCAGTTCCTGTGTACTTGGAATTGAACCCAACACATAACCACAAAACTGTGACTTAGATGTGAGCAAAATAGAATTTCTCTGACCACATGAAGACTGACCTGGAGCGCTCATGGTAAGATGTGAGAAACGATGGCTAATCCTCTTGGAGTCATGAACCACAAAGGTCACTGGGTCAAAAGATTTTTTTACCCTCTCATTAAACTGCACCATGGCCTTGCTGCTCAGCCTGCAAATGGAAGCAGGAGGAATGGGTGACATTGTGCAATGAGTAAAGTTATGTAAGGAAGGCCTAAAGTCAAGATCCTGTTCTCTGTTGATGAGTGATTGATTGTTATACCCGGTGCCACTCGTGCTACAAGCAACAAACTGTACATATTGTATACACAATTACACACAGAACAAATGAGTTAATGATCAGAAGACTGTTAAGCATGATCAACAATATATACAGTAACAGCATTTTTCTTGAGGAGCATTATTTAATTGATAACATAAAAACCTAATAGTTTAACACTAAAACAATGTATCTCCTCAACTTCACTGTAAAAATAATTTCTTGAAAGTGCTAACTGAAACAAAGCTTATTGGAGTACATTTTACAAGCTAATTTCATGTTCAATTCAATGTGTTACTGTTTGTACTGTGTACTCTGTGCTGTTTATTGTATATATATATGTATGTATGTATGTAGTGTGTGTGTGTATATATATATATATATATATACACTGTATATATAAAAGTGAAGTTGAAGAGATATATGGGTTTTAGTATTAAAATATTAGGTTATTATATTATGTATATTTGTTGACTTTGACTTTTTATTCAAATAGGGAATTATCAAATTTGCAAAATATTCATATGACAAATACAATATTAAACATCTTTCATGTTATATTGTTCATGGAAGCAATATATGCCATATATTTACACATGGAATACAGATACATACATTTAATTCATTTATATCAATTTATAAGACATTCACAAAAATTCACACTACAGCAGGTCAAAATCATACAGATGGCCTGAAAATGAACCCATCTTAAAGCTCTTCAGACAATATTTACACCTTTTGTGATGCTTTACGCTTCACAAGTTTCCATTTATATATGACAATCTCTAACAAGTGAACGCAGCTTGTGGCCCTGGTAGTAAATGAACAATGTTCAGAGAATTACGGCATTGCCAACACACTGAATGCCAGTTGCACGACTATGTTGTTCTAAATTGTTGTCTTCTGTTGTATTCTGTTTTGAAGTTCAAAAGGTCTTGAAGTAGCAAAGCGAGTGCTGCAAGAAGTCAAATATTATTTTTAAATAATATATACATCATTTGGAAGATCAAACAGAATATGCTGATTTTTGCAAAAAAGATTTAATGCAACAATCTGCATATTCTGAGAATGAATACGTGATTCATTAGCATTGAAAACACATATCCAGAAAAGTATTTTTGTTATGTATTTAATGTCAAACTGTATTGTTTTAATATATTTAAGGAAATAAAACTGATAAGCTTTCCTGTATTTTTAATAAAACCATGACCTCTACTTAATTTGCAACTTGTAATTGTCTTATTCCAGCATTATGCTCTATCTTAAGCTGCCTAACTTGTTAATTAATTACAACATCTGTAAGAAGTGAAAAAGTCCATTATTTTTCCAGGGTGTTAATTTGTGGTGCAAATGCAAATAAGGAACTGGAAAAAAGTCTGATTTCAAGGTGTCAGCCAATGGTAGATATGCAAATGAAGTGATTAGCCACATCCACACGAAATAACAAAGATTGAGTCATTACAAGCCTGCACCTTAGAAAGTTAATCAAATCCGGACAAATATTTGTGAACTAGGAATATAGTGGTTAAAAATCTGTTCCGGAAGATGCATTCAGAGCAAGCTATGAGACGAGACTTACCATTTTTGAGCAGTCCATCATATGGAGTGGTGGCTGAAATGTATATCTAAATCTTAAATTAATTCAGTAAACAATCCCCTGGGCAATTATGTTTATCCGTTTATCATTTAGATTACAATCTTGGAGTAGAGCAAAGATTGCATTTAGGTGTTAGGAAAGCAAAACTCCTCTTATTTCAGCTAGATAAAATAGGCATTTGTGTTAGAACATAAATATAATCTCCTCCATAATTATCAGCATGTGTTTATGGCCACATTTTAGATGTAAAAAGTGTAGTGTGCATTAGTGTATCCATGTAAGTTTGTTGATACTCGTATTTCACTGCAATCTCCTTGACATTCTGTGCATTCAGTTCCTGTGTACTTGGAATTGAACCCAACACATAACCACAAAATTATGTGGAGAGCAAGCTATGAGACGAGACTTACCATTTTTGAGCAGTCCATCATATGGAGTGGTGGCTGAAACATACAGTGGGTACGGAAAGTATTCAGACCCCCTTAAAATTTTCACTCTTTGTTATATTGCAGCCATTTGCTAAAATCATTTAAGTTAATTTTTTTTCCTCATTAATGTACACACAACACCCCATATTGACAGAAAAACACAGAATCGTTGACATTTTTGCAGATTTATTAAAAAAGAAAAACTGAAATATCACAAAAATTAACTTAAATGATTTTAGCAAATGGCTGCAATATAACAAAGAGTGAAAAATTTAAGGGGGTCTGAATACTTTCCGTACCCACTTTATATCTAAATCTTATGCCATGTTCTCATCTGAAAGGCTCATTTGTCTACATGTCTTCTTTCTAGAGCTAATAGATGAGACAATAGTCAGATATACACTAAAACCAGAGAAGCTGTCGATTTGCTTTTATAAGAATAGCGGAAACTGTTTTCTTCAACTGCGAGTCCAACAAGAGGATTATATATTCCTCCTCCATCACATGCTCTCATTCATCATTTACACTTTTCCCAATGTGACAACTTGTCAGCACTGCCACTTCAGTAATTTCCCATATTCCCATCACGATATAACCGTGTATTTGCACCATAACAGCCAAATGGCATGTTTTTTCTCGCTAGCTGTTATCATATTGAACTGACTTTGTTTAAATGTTTGAAACTTCAGTTATGATGACTCAATTATACTTCAAAAAATTACGCGGCACTCATAAGGCTTTCTGTTTTGTTTTATTTATGCTCCAGTGGCTCAGAAAATCAAACTTCTGACGCAAACAACTATACGTGAACTTTTATTTTACAGCTAATGTCGGCATGGCTCATGCTTCACAGGAAGCAATTGGTTTTCTATTTAGTCCTCGTCTAAAGCGGTGACTCTCAATGAGTTGTAAGCAACGGTTAGGGTGACATCACTCTTGAACCCTTCAAATGGCAAAAGGTCACCCACCCAAGCCCTAACACGGGACTCAAGATTTACAGCACCTTCAGGACAGCCATTCCAACACAGCGTGCACAGAACACAACTCCAGACAGAATGTAAATCAGCAGTTATTTTTAGAGAAGACCTCATTAAATGACTGGCTGTGGAGAGGTTACTGGAAGGTGGGAAAAGTTTGCCACATTGACACTGCATCAAGGTATCCTGATCTATTGACACTCCATGATGTTGTCGTTGAGGGAATATTTATATAATTGCAGTCCATTTACAGAAATTATTGGCAGATTAATAAAATTGACCCTTTATCCTTGTTTTACTACATTTAAGAGTTTTTTTTAATAAAAAAAAAACACTTCAAACATGCAATTATTACTTGTATAATTTATGAATTATAATCTATCTATCTATCTATCTATAGATTTATTTTTACATGTGCAATATCAACTAAGCATAAACATCACAATCATTTTGATGTCTAGTTCCAGGTTGATGTTGACAGTTCAACAAGGACCAGCAGAGGTCAAACTGGGCCGAAAAGATCCGGAACAACATTCTGGTACATTTGATGCAAAAAAGACATTTTTGGCTGTTAGTTTATAAATCTAATCCATCCTCCTGGCCAGTTTTTGTCTGATCCAGTATGCACATTTATGTTATGCACACAATTTATTATTATTTTTTTAACCCTCATGTCGTGTTCGGGTCCTTTTTGCTCTGAAAATGTTTTATTTTTCCCGAAAATACTAGTTAATGTTATCGCATTGGACTGAAAATGTGTGACTTTGTTCACAAAGGGTATAACTACTTCTAAAAAAATTTTTGATCATTTTCATACTTTTCAGGGGGAGATTTTTCACCTTGTTACACTTGTGATGTTCCAGAGCAAAAATGACCCGGCCTCAAAAAAATGCTTATAAATCACTCATTATGCTATATTATCAACAAAGATTGGATTCAATCTTTTTGTCAACTGGTTTTGTATTTATATTTGCTTCTAATTAATCGTAGGCCTCATTTATCTGAAAGTAGGCACCTCATTTTTTGAGTGAATTTAAAAAAACCTCCCTGATTAAACATTAAAGTACACTAGTGTGATAAACAGTGCAAATTTTCATCAGTTTTTATTTAATATTGTGAAAATTATTAATAAATAATGCTTTTTTCACTCAAAAAATGAGGTGCCTACTCTCAGATAAATGAGGCCTATGATTAATCAGAAGCAAATATAAATACAAAACTAGTCCTAAATGAAAGAAAAGAAGTTGACAAAAAGATTGAATCCAATATTTGGTGATAATATAGCATAATGAGTGATTTATAAGCA
>NW_015557153.1:90692-93420 GCF_001515605.1 Sinocyclocheilus anshuiensis
TTTTTTGAGGCCGGGTCATTTTTGACCGGGAACATCACAAGTGTGACTTTGTGCCATTTTCTACAAAATAAAAGCCTTTCAAAACAAACTCCCTGATTAAACATTAAAGTACACTAGTGTGATAAACAGTGCAAATTTTCTTCAGTTTTTATTTAATATTGTGAAAATTATTCATAAATAATGCTTTTTTTCACTCAAAAAATGAGGTGCCTACTCTCAGATAAATGAGGCCTACGATTAATCAGAAGCAAATATAAATACAAAACCAGTCCTAAATGAAAGAAAAGAAGTTGACAAAAAGATTGAATCCAATATTGGGTGATAATGTAGCATAATGAGTGATTTATAAGCATTTTTTTGAGGCAGGGTCATTTTTGACCGGGAACATCACAAGTGTGACTTTGTGCCATTTTCTACAAAATAAAAGCCTTTCAAAACAAACTCCCTGATTAAACATTAAAGTACACTAGTGTGATAAACAGTGCAAATTTTCTTCAGTTTTTATTTAATATTGTGAAAATTATTCATAAATAATGCTTTTTTTCACTCAAAAAATGAGGTGCCTACTCTCAGATAAATGAGGCCTACGATTAATCAGAAGCAAATATAAATACAAAACCAGTCCTAAATGAAAGAAAAGAAGTTGACAAAAAGATTGAATCCAATATTGGGTGATAATGTAGCATAATGAGTGATTTATAAGCAATTTTTTGAGGCTGGGTCCTTTTTGCTCTGTAACATCGTAAGTGTGATAGGGTTCTGAACACAACACAAGGGTGCTACCTTACCTCCAAAATTACAAATTTAAGCACAGTAGATGAGTTTCCAGATCCATCGCCATCTCCGAGATGACTGGGTATCTTTTTAGGGGGACCAAGAAACATTTATACGCTATAGGCCTGCCTTAAAACACAATACTGACCAATCACGCAGCATTTGTTTCCATCAATAATATTAAATATTTCCTTAAATAATAATAAAAAAAAATTTAAATATTTTTTAACTGTTAAATTTAAAATTTGTACTTTTTAACTTTTTAAATTTTTAACTGTTTAGTGCCTGCCCACTCCCATGGATTACATAATTGACTCCGTACGCTCTCAGACTACCTATATTTTTGTATGTATATACAGTGGGTACGGAAAGTATTCAGACCCCCTTAAATTTTTCACTCTTTGTTATATTGCATGGCTGCAATATAACAGAGTGAAAAATTTAAGGGGGTCTGAATACTTTCCGTACCCACTGTATATGCATATTTTGCAATAAACATACAATATATTTAACTAATATATTGTTTCTATATACAGAATTGAGAAACCAACTGTTTAATAAACTTTAAATCAATGGTGTTATAATTATCCATCATGTTTATTTAAATTTTGTCATTGCTACCTAAATATTTGAATATAAATATATGCATATTTTGCAATAATATTATATTATATTTTATATTTATCCACTGTATATATATATATATGTGCGAATCTTGTCAATACACATAATAAAAATCTTCACAAATCAAGTTTTATATTTACCTGTCATTCAAGGTGTTAATTACACAGGCTTGTACCTTCTTTTTGTATCTTTTTGTCCAAGTTGAAAAAAAAAAAATAAAATGTAATTATTATTTTAATTTTTTTTCCATATCAAAGTTTATAATGTGATTCACTTTGTAGCTGGGTGGTTTGGGTCATGGCTTATAACACTTTAATGAAGACTTTTTAAAATCCCTATACTTCCGTAACAAAGGTATAAAATGTGGGTGGTTGCACTCTATACATCCTTGAAGAAGCAGCAGCATTAATGATGAGACAACATCTTTGGCTGCAAGTTGAGTTAATTTAGGGAACTTCTCCTTTAATTCTGGTATTGTTCTATGGATAAATAAATATATTTTGAATGTTTATGATCACCAATTATGGTTTATGACCTTTTCTGTCCAACTAAAGTGTATTACATTCATTCCCAACGGATGTGAAACTACTGCACATATAACACTTGTTTCACACTGGATGCATAAGCAGCGAATAAACTGAGAGTGGAAGCTACATGTGGCCATTGTACTAAATGTGGAGTCCTACATTACTTTTTTTTTTTTTTTGGCCAATTTGAGTACATTTGACTGCTTACATCCTGCAAAGCTCCTCTGAGTGACTAGCAGTAACCCAGGTGGGTGGAGAAAAGCTTTGAGTCAATTATATAATCCTGATAAATATTACCCTGATCTTCACTTTGAAAGCTTACACCAGAACAATCCCAACCTTAAACGCAACCTAAAAAGCCTGACATATTACTAACAGCAACGGCATATAACAAGAACCACATAAACAACTATATGCATGTATTTGGTACTAGATATATTAAGCCTCCAGTGCTGGAGTTGTCGATCAAATCCTCCTAGAAGTACTATCAGAGGAGTCTTCCACAGAGGGAGGAGAGAGCGAGTGGGTGGCCTCCATGGTATTTTCTGTACGTCATGTGATCAGAGAGGGCAGGTTGAGCCGGGTGGGGGTGGGGCGCTGAAAACTGAGATGTCTCTATTTACAGCTGCAGTTGATATGCTTCATTTTTCACCCGTAGCCAACAGCTAATTGGTGAGCTATTTGCCTCGCGCTTAATGTGATTTTTCATACATTCTCATGCTACCCATTAGGCAACACAGTTTCCTCATCTCCTCCTGATATTCAGTGTCTCTGTCTTTTCTAATTTTTATGCTCTCTCTTTC
>NW_015557153.1:93989-94975 GCF_001515605.1 Sinocyclocheilus anshuiensis
TCTATAGGAGGCTAAACCAATAGCTGTCCCATAAGGAGCCCGTCTGTCGACTGTGAATTCTTTAGGTCTTTAGCCAGAATCTTGCAAACATGGTGTCTTCTCTGTTGACTTGACCCTACAGCCACTGGTGCACTCGTGACATATTCAATTAATGGCACTAGATCCCGTGTTACGACATGAATAAATACTTTTACAAGGTGAAAGATCACAGGACCTGACTTGGCTGTGTGTCAGAGGGGTATCAACACAGTCTTGTGATAAAGCAGACAGCGTGGGTGTATTATAGGCCTGGAATGTTTCAAGCCTGGAGAGGTCAAAGCTTCAGTCTGCAGGGCTTGAAACTAGTGGACAACCTCAAGGGACTTCAAGGGACAACGACAAATAGACTTTATTTGTCTGTACTGTAATGTACTGTAAATACTGTACTGTAACATGATACATTTACTGTGACAAAAATAATTACATAGTGTGATACATAAGCTGTTATGAAACACATATGTATTTTCTGAGTCATCATCAATGCCTTTTTTTACATACCACTTGCATACCTACGTAATTTTCTTTACATTAATAATCTGCCAAGTATTATGAAGTCCATTCAATAATGTATTTTCATAATACAAAATACATATATACAATTTTGAGCTATATAAAATTATAACTATATACTGTGTGTATATATATATATATATATATATATTATATATATAATTATTATTGCAAAATATTAGATAATTTTAGATAATTTAATACTTTTTAATACTTCTATATGTATTTTCACAATATAAAGTGCATATATATATATATATTTAAATTTACATTTTAGATAATTATAAAATTATCTAAAATATAACAAAATAAATTACATATATAATATTTCAGATAATTTTATAATTTTTTTTGTCATTTTATATAGGCAAGGCAAGGCAAGGCAAGTTTATTTATATAGCACATTTCATACACAATGGTAATTCAAAGTGCTTTAC
>NW_015557153.1:95737-97392 GCF_001515605.1 Sinocyclocheilus anshuiensis
ACAGTGCTCATTCAATAAATGCACAGCTAAACAGATGAGTTTTGAGTCTGCATTTAAATGTGACTAATGTTTTAGCACATCTGATCTCTTCTGGAAGCTGATTCCAACTGTGGGCGGCATAACTAAAACCGGACTCCCCTTGTTTTGTTTGAACCCTTGGTATATCTAACTGACTTGATCCTAATGATCTGAGTGGTCTGTTAGGTTATATAGTTCAAAAATGAAAATTATCTATCTATACAAATATATATTACGCTTTCTCAACTAGAATTTAGTCCGACATGGTGTGTTGGGAACCAGACCAACTGGTTT
Organism: Sinocyclocheilus anshuiensis; assembly: GCF_001515605.1. Lineage (NCBI taxonomy): Eukaryota > Metazoa > Chordata > Actinopteri > Cypriniformes > Cyprinidae > Sinocyclocheilus > Sinocyclocheilus anshuiensis. Next base: position 96,050 of record NW_015557153.1, read on the forward strand.
CTTGAAAAGAACCGGCCCAAAAGAACGATTTGTTCACTCAATGATCTGGTGGTGTTTAACAGCTCGCTGGAGTGGAAAATTATCAATGAATAATGACTCTTCTATTTGTGTGGTGTATTTTTTATGGTCTTTTTTGTCTTTTTTTGAAGCTTAACAGATGTGGTCACTTTGAATGGTGTGAATGTGTGAAAAAGAGCTGAAATTATGACAACAAATTATGTTTTTGAACCTAAAATTTTATAGGCCTAATTACACTATACATACCAATAGTAATTTGTTAGTATTCACTAATGCCTTTTTGCCTTCTAGTCCTTAAAGATGAGGTAAGCTCACTAAAACGCTTTAGAAAACTGATTTGGGCCAAATAGCAAAACAAACTTGTAACCAATCAGCAGTAAGGGGCGTGTCTACTCATGATGTGGAGGAGAGAGCATTCAGTGCACGGGATGGACATAAGCCGAGCCGAGCGACAGAAAGATAGAGATGGCGGATAAAAAACAAAAGAGGAAAACGTCTAAGGAACAAAAGAAGGCTTAAGGCAATAAGGCACCTAAATATCGGATCAGCTTTCCAGCGCTGGAGAGAACTCAAGGAGCGGAAGGCCTGCGATCGGACGCCGAGGTTGCTTTGTTTCTTCTCGATAGGTGAGTAACACCGTGTCTGCACCGCAACAGCTAAAGTCTGTCTAGTTAGTACACTGGACGCGACAAAGCTACCGTTGAAAATCATTTGAAATTTGTGTCAATACGTCATAAATAGAACGCAGCAGCAGTTTTCTGTCGGGGATTTGTCGTGTCGTGCTTCGCCGCATCCAGTGTAGACCATAGATATGTATATACAGTGGGTACGGAAAGTATTCAGACCCCCTTAAATTTTTCACTCTTTGTTATATTGCAGCCATTTGCTAAAATCATTTAAGTTAATTTTTTTTCCTCATTAATGTACACACAGCACCCCATATTGACAGAAAAACACAGAATTGTTGACATTTTTGCAGATTTATTAAAAAAGAAAAACTGAAATATCACATGGTCCTTGGCTACCAGAAATCGCTTACCCCACCTTTAAGACATTTATTGATGTCTTACAGAATAAGTTTTAATTAGAATTTATATGATCTTTTGGAATTAATTGGTTCAAATCTTTCGACGTTTCGAGAGTTGTACCAAACTGTATGGAGTCAAAACAGGGCCACATATACTTGCAAAAGAATTGAAGTATTGCAAAAGAAAATAAAGTTTTGCCAACGAAAATGAAAGTATTGAGAAAAATAAATGTGCTTTTCGCAAACAAAAATAAAGAATTGCAAAAGAAAATGAAGTATTGCGAGAAAAAAAGAAGTT
>NW_015557153.1:97403-98805 GCF_001515605.1 Sinocyclocheilus anshuiensis
AATAAAGTTTTGCAAAAGAAAATAAAGTTTTGCAAACGAAAATAAAAGTATTGAGAAAAAAAAATAAATGTGTTTTTTTGCAAACAAAAATAAAGAATTGCAAAAGAAAATGAAGTATTGCGAGAAAAAAAATAAGTTTTGCAAACAAAAATAAAGAATTGCAAAATATAAATGAAACAGAGCAAAAGCAATGATTTTGCAATACATATTTTCCATGGCCATATCTACTAATATATTTGCAACGCTGCGTTTATTTTGCGTTTCATTCAAGTTTGCGATACAATTTTTCCCTTTGCACTTCACGTTTCTGCACGTCTCACTTTCTGGCACTTTTTTGACATGGGGGTGGAGTCAAGGGACGGGGGCGTGTACAACAGGCCTGGGCATGCCTCCCTGGAAGTGACGTCATCGGCCCGAGATGCAGATCCCTGATCCAGGCACTGTCATTGAGCAGAGGCATGCGGGTTGCTCATTTCCTTTTATTCACTATTAACCAGTGGTCTGTGAAAACAAATGTTTTTAATTACACAACTAATTTGGACGCTTGCTGGCTTGTATCTTGCGTTTTGCACATTACTCGAACATCCTATTTCCATCTTTCAACTCGTGTAAATTAACACTGTCACAACACCAACATGGAGTAATTTGCAGTGTACAGCTCCCTAATCGAGATGTGATTACCGCTTATATCCCCCTGAGACCAGTGACAAGTGCACTGGTCAAAATTACCCACTCTCAATCTGCTGACAAGTAAAAAGTAAGAAATTACACCAGATACTTCAGTGACAAGCTATGGCAACTGTGGTTCGCTCCTAATCAATCAAACAGCTGTGAAGCATGTTTACCCAGAGGCTCTGAGTGGAGAGCCCATTGGCCTCCCAGGGTTTTTACACAGCAGTGCATTCTGGATTCCCCACAGTGTAAAACATATTATACTGAAAGTGCTTATTGCTTCATCTAGCTCACCGCATTTGGCATTTGATGCAAAATATAGTTACATCAGACCAGTGTTGGGCTAGTTACTCAAAGAATGTAATATATTACTCATTACTAGTTACTCCTTTCAAAAGTAATATTGTTACTTTACTTACTTTCTGGCAACAGTAATTAGTTACACTACTTGTTACATTACTTTTTCTTCATGCCCCACAGAAGTAACTGTGTATCTTCCACATAAAATTCAACATTTCTGCCTCATCATTTGACCAAAATCCACATTGGATCGCAATCAGAAGTTATTACAAACACTCAATAGTGATTGATAGTGACATTCAAGTAGAAGTGTTGTATTAATCTCATTAATTGTCATGTGTAGCTTGAAGCTAAATGTAATTTCTCCGTTACCCATAAACGATTATATTTCATTATGTATTTTATCAAATCACATAAGTTTGTAAGAAAC
>NW_015557153.1:99082-100185 GCF_001515605.1 Sinocyclocheilus anshuiensis
CTGCTGAATGTAAGCTTTTCCATATTCCAAGCTTGCCTGCTGCACTGGGGACATCACATGCATGTGCGAGTCGTGAAAATTATGAAAATAAATCTAGAAATTATTTGATTGTTGGATTTTAACAATACATGACATTTTGATGCTCTTTGATGTGGCATGACAGATCGCTGTACACTGTAAAAAATAGATGTAAAAAACGGGTGAAATTCATGGCAGCAGAAGGTGCTAAACATCTACCATTAAGTAAGGAATAATTGACGACGGGCCGTTGAATTATTAGAAAGAGAGCGAGAGAGACAGAGACACACAGATAAAGAGAAAGGAAGAGAGAGAGAGAGCTTGTGTGAATTAGGTTACCTCTGTGCGTCCCTCAACAGTGTTCAGCAGCAGCGTCTCTAAACAGCACTGTTATTACCTCGCTAGTGAGAAATGTCATGTGTAGCCTTTAAGTTGCTGCACTATATAGGCTAACTGTTAAAATATTCAGGGCAGCGCTGACAACACCTTTTTGTGCAAACTGCGTGACCGTAGTGTGCGTGTGCGTGTGCGTGTGCGTGTGCGTGTGCGAGCACGTGCGATTGCAGTAATTCCTGTGTGTTGTATAGGTACTGTATGCTAATTTCAGTTATTACAGTTAACTATGTGAAGTGATATGGAACTGTAATGCGGTCAAGAGAGCTGCCTGGAACTACGTTCACCGTGCGTTTCCCTGAAAATAATTGCACACCTCAGAACATTCGTCAGCCAATCATATTCAAGCATTCAACGGCCCTGTAGTATAATGGAAATTAATGGACTGGCAGAAGTGGCTGCCAAACATAAACTGTAAAATATCCTAGTTTAGATTTAAATTTTTATTAAATGTTTCAGAAAAAGTGCTGTTACTTTACAGGCATTTCCTGGATTATATTGTGAAACATTCTCTATAAAACGTAAATCCTTTTGCAGTTAAATATTAGCTCACACATATGCTGTTGTTAGCTAATGTAACTATCACTGCATCAGCAACTACACAGTTACTGCCTTTAAAGGGGTCATAGGATGCCCATTTTCCACAAGTTGATATGATTCTTTAGGGTCTTAATGAAAAGTCTGTAACATAG
>NW_015557153.1:100537-100867 GCF_001515605.1 Sinocyclocheilus anshuiensis
ATATATATATATTTAAAATGTTAAATATATTTAATGTAAGGAATATATCACAGTTTAAGTTGTCTTTTACACAACTCTGGTTTTATTGTATATATGCATGTAGATATTTTATGTATATATTTATATTTTTATAGATTTTTAAAAAGTTTAAAGGGGTCATCGGATGCAAAATTCACTTTACAAGTTGTTTGAACATAAATGTGTGTTGGAAGGGTGTGTACACATTCATCCTATAATGATAAAAATCCACCCAGTGGTTTTTTTTAAATCCCTATTTTAAAATCCCCTTTCTCAAATCAGGCTGTTCTGAGATTCCTGTCAGAATGACGT
>NW_015557153.1:101674-103563 GCF_001515605.1 Sinocyclocheilus anshuiensis
TCAAAAACAGCTCTTTTCAGAGCACGCAGTTTCGTAGCATTTTCCTTTAAATGTTAATGAGCTCTGCTGACCCCGCCCCTCTCTTCCAAGCTGCTCTTCTTCTGAGAGACTGTTTACTTTAGCCGCATTCATTGTGAAACTTGCTAATTAGCACATAATTAGGAAAGTCGATTTGCAAAGATTCATTAAAAAAACCTTATACTCACTTATACATATACATATACAATATTATTCAAAAGTTTGGGGTCTGTAATGTTTTTGCAAGAAGTCTCTAAAAAAGGCTGCATTTATTTGATAAAAATTTCAACTATCTAATGAGACCATCAATTAGATTCAAAGGAATTAGTAAGTGGATACTTCAGAGCACAGTTATTGTGTGGAGCGGCTGCAGTGAATTCCCACCGGAGCAACACAGCAAGTTAGGGTTAAATTACTTCCTCAAGAGCACAATAATAATAAAGCAGAACATGACGTGACTAACATTTGAGACCACATCCACAGTTCAGCAGCTCTGGGATCTGCTCAGCTGCTAAGCCTGTAGTTTATTATGCATAACTGGGGGAAGATTCTGAGTGAATTTATGCTTTGGGAGGAAGGGACAATTCAGCAAATACACTTGACCTAATTCTGTATTTTATGATCCTGTTGGATTCTTTTTTTATTGTTCACTACTGTTCAAGTGCCTGGTCTTCAATTTTAATATACTGATTCAAATAATCATCTTTTTTTTCTTTATGGTATATAATACAGATTATTTAGCAGAATATCCAAGCTGCTATTAATGGTGACCAGTGGCTGTCAAGTGTACCATAAAGGACTCTATATATTTGTTTGAACATAAATGTGTGTTGGAAGGGTGTGTACACATCCATCCTATAATGATAAAAATCCACCCAGTGGTTTTTAAAAAAAAATCCCCTTTATCAAATCAGGCTGTTCTGAGATTCCTGTCAGAATGACTTAGTTCTGCACAGGCCCATCCCACGATAGTTGATTGAAAGGTCTTACCTCAGACCATAGACTGTATAAAAACATGGACGTAGTGTCAGTGACGTCACCCGTAGGTTTCTGGAGAGCGTTTTTGAAGCTCAAAGTGGGTGGAGCGGGCCTTCGCCATCTTGGCAGCGTGTCACCGCGCGTTTCTCCCGGATAATCGAAAATGGGCAAAGAGGCGGGAGCTGGTTGCTGAAACCACGCCCACCTAGCTCGACGGCTAAGCTATAGCATACAACTGTTAAAATTACACAATTAAGTTTTTAAAATAATAATGTTACAATTACATAATAGTTCTACTTCAATTCGTTTTTTTTTTAAATATAAAAATTTAAATGGTGGCTGTCATAAAAAATTATATATATTTGGTCTCCTATAGGCTTCAGCAGGGGCGGATTTAGTGATTTGGGGGCCCTAGGCAAAATACAGGAATGGGGCCCTATACAATTTCACACATCTACAACCTTGAGGTTTCTTTCACTGTTGCTTGCTGCTGCACGACCGTGTCCCATAGTTGTGTCCAATCTTTTCGATTTTTCATGTACATGTTATAAATAAATGTTTTCTTTAATGTTGTAAATCCCTTGTTCATATTTAAACAGGTTATAATAGTATTAGAGTAGGTTGGAGACTAGGTGGTGCGTTGGGGTAATTTTCACTATGCAATTGTCTACACAACGCAAGGCTGTCTAACTCTAAACTTTAAAATATACATTTATTTTTTATTTATTTTATTTTTCTGCTGTAAAGTTGTGCATTTTAACATTGGGAGTCTATGGGACTGACTGCCTTTTGGAGCCAAAATCCAGGACTGCATTCAGTCGATGAATTGCACCCTAAAGAATCATATCAACTTGGGAAAAATGGGCATCCGATGACCCCTTAATTAATATATA
>NW_015557153.1:103748-127897 GCF_001515605.1 Sinocyclocheilus anshuiensis
TCATGTACATGTTATAAATAAAGGATTTCTTTAATGTTGTTCTCTTTTAATCTCTGTTAATGCTCTTGTTCACATTTAAACATGTTATAGTAGTATTAGAGTAGGTTGGACACTAGGTGGTGCGTTGGGGTAATTTTCACAACGCAAGGCTGTCTAATTCTAAACTTTAAAATATACATTTATTTTTATTTATTTTAATTGCACATTTAAATTAAACTGAAGGAAATTATAAATTTACATGCTTAAGGATTATTTCAACCAAACATGAAGTGTGCCTGTGTGGAAAGTGACTCTGCATGGTCCTTCTTGGGTCTTTCACAAAAACGAGTGAGCACCATTTAAAATAATTAAAATAGGCCCTATATAGTATGCACTGTTGCTTAGTATTAAAATTATAGCTTCAGATGCATGATATTTGTAGGGCCCTATGAAATCCGTTTTATTTTTCTCAAATTAGCCTGTTTTATTTTTTCCGAAATCTTTTTTTCCGTTTAAATTTTTCTGGATTCAGTTTTATTTTATTTTTTTTTTCGTTTTAATTTTTCTGGATGATTATATTAAATTTTAACAAAAAACATGTCTAATTAATTAAAATCATGAAACTTGTTTAATTTAACAGCAATTTAGGCCTATTAAAAGTTTAACAAAAATTACATTCAGGACCCAAATTGTGCGCTTTCTTTTTTTTTATTTGAATTTTTCTGTATTCCATTTTAATGGTTTAATCAAAAACATATCTAATTAACTGAATTCATAAAAACAACTTAATTTATTAATTTGTATACAATAATAGGGTCCTATGAAATTTTAATTTTATTTACTTATTTTTTAGAAATTCTGTGCTGTGTATTTTCATTTTTCTGGTAATCAAATGAAGGCAAAAACATTAATCTATCTTTTCTTCCAATGAAAATTAAACAAAACCTTTAATTTTTGTACATTCAAAATGCTACACAACAGAAGTTTACTGTGTAACGAGCAATGTCACGGAATTCGTCAAATATTGAATGAATAAATCAAATACAATTCAGTACACTTAAATCAAACCGCGATATGGACTAGTGTATGTGAATATTAAATGGCAAAAATACTATTTAGCTACTACAGACGACAACTGCGAGCGTTGCAGTTGCTTAAATAGCAAACTAGCAAACGAAACGTGCGTCTGCGCCGTTCATTCCTTCACATTCCGCGTTACACAGTAAATTCCGTTTTTATGAATAGAATCCGTCCCCATTTTCTACATCGCCCTACTTTTGCTAAGAAACACGTTCAACGCAGACGCACAGACGGTTGTCGTGGTAATGAACACCTGAGCAACCACTTGCGCGTCCGCACTGAACGCGCATCTCGCATATAAAAAGCATTTTAGGGGGCCCTTGGCATTTGGGGGCCCAAGGCGGTCGCCTACCTTTGCCTAATGGTTAAGTCCGCCTCTGGGCTTCAGTATGAAGTCTAGTCCACTTTGCAGGTTTTTCTGGCCAAAAACACCTACTTAGAGAGGAAAAGACTGTTTTACTGACATGTAAATTGACAAACATGGCAACCTTGGTTAAATGCAGTGATTACATCAACCTGATACTTGGTAAAGCAACTTTGTTTCTGCATAAAGTCAGCCATTCAAATTTGAACTATAGTGACATTTTGAGTGCAATATAGAGATTGTATTAGAAAACATTGTTAGGAAAAGCATGTTAGAGTTCAACCTGCAAAGGCTGCTGACATGATCTTTTCTTTTTTGACATTTTAATCATAAGACACAGTAAACTAAATAAAGAGAACAAATAAAGCACAGGCTACTTTCTTCGGGAGAATTCTCTAAGGACCTGCTGCACCAGCTGCCATTTTGATAGACTGAAGCTCGGTGCAAATTGCTTGGCCTGACTATAACTTGACACCTCTGCAACCGTAAACAAAGCTGCTTTTCATCACAGTCTATTCCCAACACCAAACACGTGTACACTTGCAAATACACATTTACAAAACCTAATCCGTTATCCTTAAGTGTTTGTGAATCCCTCTTTCAGGCAGAAGGTAGAGTTAGCTCTGCAAAATTAGTCTGAGCCAGGGAATTTAAATGGCTTTAGTGTCTATTTTGTGTGATGACAAGCTACAGGGTTGTTCTTACAGTATTTACGCAGCTTGCCAGAATGTGATATATGAGACCACAGTACAGTACACATACCCACAAATTACCACTTTGAGGTGCTGTTTCACTGAAATCAACCTGAGCAGCTGTTTGTTTCAGTTTCTTTGTTTAGATCTAATGTGTCCAAATGGATTTGAATGCAGCTGATTTGAAATGGAATCTGAGAAGCAATGTGCATAATGTCAGACTATTTGTAAAATGATCATACATATCACCGATGATAACCCAGCTAAAATGTTACTTTAGTGCGCCCATTTTCTATGTAAAAAAATAGTAATATATATATTAAAAAATAACGAATATACTTTTAACAAAGTACACATGTTAGTACATACAACAATCTGTGATATGAATGTTATTTTTTATATAAATTATCAGCAAATAAAACAGTCAAGTAACATGATTAAATAGCATCTGCAAGGATCAAATATATAACTATTAATTATATTTATTATAAAACGTAAATGTGCATACAGTGGGGTACAAAAGTCTGAGACCACATTCAAAGTCTTAGATACATGGAAATTTTGAAAGACTGCCATGTGAATGAACAACAATGTAATATACCGCCTCCTGAAAATACTGGGTTAAAAGAGCTAATGTAGAATAATTATTACATTATTAATAAATTATCACATGCCTCTGCAGAATAATTGATTTTGATTGGTCAGTCACAACATTCTCTGCTTGTATAAGCCAACATTTATATTTGACTGTTGTCCATGGCAACCACCTACCTACACTTTTTCATGTTTCATACAGCATACTATGATCGCTTTCCTCTCACATATAAAATTAATTTCAACTCACATCAAATAAATTTGATTTATTTATTCAGTAGCTTTGTAATGATCAGGATAATGTACAGTTAAGGATGACACATTAATATTCATATTTCGCTATAAAAGCATATATATATATGAAGAGTTCAGATGCAAAAGCCTCTAAGTGCCGTCTGAAATTTTCTTCTAAAATTAGCATTTTTATCAATCTCCTATATTTAGGTTCAGTCGTTCAGAACACTTCATATATATATAATAATAATTATAAATATAAAAATAATTTACAATAATTAAATATTACATATACAATATTTATATTTAATAAAATAATTTACAATAATATTATCATTCAAATAAACAAATTCTTATGGAAATTTAACTCATTAATAAGGAAGAACCTTCTTCAGCTAACAAACTACAATGTTACACACACACACACACACACACACACACACACACACACACACACACACACACACACACACACACACAGACAGACAGAATGTATTGATCTCAGAGAACATGACCTCCTTTGCACAGCATCCTGATCCACCCTTCACTGTACGCTCTTTCCATCCGTTTCTAAGCACTGTCAGAGAAATGGAGTAGCAGTCCAATCAAGTCCGTTTTATGTCCTGTATTCCAGACAGACCTAAATAAGCCTAACATGGCCTATAATTTATGTCTGGTAGTTACGCCGTTATACATCACAGAGTCAAAGTACCGGTGCTTTTCTTTATAGCACCTGTCTTCCTCTGCGCTGTTGCCGCTGATGGCAGATACATCTCACACTTAATAATGGGCTTTCTGAAATGCACATTATGATAGACGGCTGCCTGTTGTAAAATATATATCTCAGACAAATGACATTTCTTTTAATTTCCACTGTGCTTTTGTGTCAGGATGTCTCCTAATCTTGAGGACTAAGTGCCTTTTTGAAGGAAATTTTAAATGCACAAAAGAGAACAATCCTTTTTTGTTTTTGACTAAGAATATTAATAAAAATAAATACAATAGCGTATTAGCACATTAAGAGGTGATACAACTTGGCTGTTTTAAATACTGCATGTTTCAGGTTTCTTTTTTTTTAGTTTTGATACAAAAGCATTATTCAATTAAAAAGCATTTCACTTGAGTCTACATATTATAGGGTTTGTCTAGTATTATTATGCTTGTATAACTATTATTGTTTGTCCTATTTTTCTTCTTGCAGACAAAAAAAAGAGAGCCAAGTTTGTGCTACAGACCTGAATCATCACTCAAAATCTGTGGTTTATAGAAGAGAGCTGCGCTATCACTTTTCTAAGCAATCCGACTTTTGGTTTTTGCTTGACAGCGGAAAAACGAGTGAAAAAAATCCCACAGATTTACAGCATATACCATAGTAACCGCCAAACAATACCCTAGCAACCACCCAGAACAACCTAGCAACTGTATTGCGGTGTGCTTAAGCCATATCTCACAGAAATACCTGACGCTTTGCCAACATTGCAGAGATCATTTTTCAGAAAACAATGAGTTTTGAAAAATGTATTTATTAGAAATGATTTATGTATAAAAATTAACATGCTTCACATACCTCATATGTCTTATTTTACAAATACTTTAATTCAGGCACTGTTTCTGACATTTTTTTCTCTTTTAGGATGAAAAGCAAACATTAGCAATCAGGAAAACACATTAAGTTGTCATTTATCACGGTCAACAAAGACATTTTATTCTGCAGCACAAACAGTGCAAAAACAAAGAAGAAAGGAGAAATCATAAGAACTGAATCTTAAATTCACAAACATCTAAAGAGACAAATCAGCTTGTCTCTCTCTATCACCTGACATTTCCAGATATGAAGACAGGATCTTGCCATCTACTCCATCATCCGAGCTTCTCGGAACCGTCGGTTCACTTGAGGTTGGTGATTCTTCCAATTTCTATTGAAGAGTCTTCGATAGCTGTATTCGTATGAAAGTGACTTACTCGCGCTGTCCTGGTCCAGTGGACGTTGGTTCCGATATCTCGAGCATTCAACAAACGTCACACCATTTCTAAATTGTGATTTCAGATTTGCACAGGTGACTGTGACAGCTATAGCACATTTTGACAACAGGGCAAATTTGAGTTCTTCAAAGGTGTGTACTTAATATGCACAAGCAAACATTACCCCAAAGAGCACTTCGTACATCTTCAACAGTTTCACAAGGCCCATGGTGAGGTAACAATACAGCAACATAGTTCAACAGCATTCCAGAAGGTTCTTTTTTTTTTTTTTTTTTTTTTTAAGGAAAAGAAATAAAGAAAGAAAAAACAACACAGCACAGGATGTCAAAACCAGCATGCTCAACATCTGTAAACAATAGTCACTGTCTTTGCTGTTGTCATCACCAAGGAGAAAACAAGAGGAAAAAGCTTTGAATTATTTTTTTTAAATACTTTTTTTTCTTCTTCTTTTTTTTTTTAAGCCACCACATAGTGTTAGCGTCAATGAAACAGCAGACACTGACATGTTGTCCTTAATTAGTGTGTATCACTTTAACAATGACATCTGGAATAGATAGAGTAAGCTGTAATGGAATAGTCTGGGTGACAGACCGTCATTCCAACATCCCGGCCTCAACAGTCTCGGCCTCCCAAGATGCTCCCTATGTGACTTCACATGAGCTTCATTAATGGAAACATGTCTGTGGGGGTCTTCCAACCATCCGCTATCTCACTTTCATAAGTGACATAACGTGAGAGTGATTTATCTTGAAATGCTGTCTTCTAGGGGTCACTTCTGGGATTTGGTAGTGGCGTTTTATCCCTTACCTAGATTGCGTGGTTGCTGTAGCTGATGTACGTTTGTTTAGGGCTGAGTCCTGCAAGGGAAGAAAGAATGTGATAAAAATAGATAATTTGAGTCTGAGAAGTGCTTAAAGGAAATGGAAATTTGTTGAAAATTTTTATTTTCTTCATTGGAACAGATTTTGGATGAAAGTCCAAACAGCTGATAAAAACATCACAATAATCCACAAATATTCCACATCACTCCAGTCCATCAATTTATGTCTTGTGAAGCGAAAAGTTGTGTGTTTGTAATGAAGAATTCCATCATTAAGGGATTTTAACTTTAAACCAAAATATGAGTCCATAATCCATAATAATGCTTCTTCTAGTGAAAAAGTCCATCCCCTGTTGTCTTCTCAACATATTAGTTTAAAATGGTTTTGGACTGTTTCACTTGCAAATATGCTGTGCATATTTCTCTCCTGATTCAGATGAGATGACTTTTTCACTGGAGAAAGCAATATTATGGATAGAGGACTCATTTCAAGCTATAAATGTCTTGATGTCAACATTTCACTTCAAAAGATATTTATTGATGGACTGGAGTAAAGTGGATTACTTGTGGATTATTTGTGATGTTTTTATCAGCTGTTTGGACTCTCATTCTGACGGCACCCATTCACTGCAGAGGATACATTGGTGAGCAAGTGATGTAATGCTAAATTTCTCTGAATCTGTTCTGATGAAGAAACAAATGCATCTACATCTTGGATGGTCTGAGGGTGAGTACATTTTCATTTTGGATGAACTATTCCTTTAAATATGAATACTGAAGTTATTCAGTATATAGCATTCACAGGGAACTTTATCAAAGGCCGAATGGTTTGATGCAGAACCTCATGTTTTATTTCTTGTCAGGTCCTTTTTTGGTCCCTTTGATATTGCTATTAATTTGCCAGACGTCAAGTAGCGTGTCTTGTTTGATGTCAGACTCGACTTTCTTGATATCCAATACGGTTTACATGACTGAGATACTTTACTAATACTTTCAAAAACAGGCAAGTTACTTGCAATCAGTGACAAGTCTGCTATTAAAGCATTCATTCAACAAAAACCCATAATCAACAGCCTAATCCTGTCATTTGCCATCCATCTTGCAATAGCGTTGTAGTGCAAACAATCACAAAGGTTGCATGAGTGACATTGTCTACAGCTATTCATGTAATAACCTTGCCAAAGAAGGAGGGTCAATGGAAAATTCAAGCTCATTGCATCGTTATATGGAGATCAAAAGTTTACCTCATGCAATCATGCAGAGCTGTTGGAATAAGGAAGGTGAGGTGATATTTGACCCACACTACTGGTGCGGTTCTCCTGTCTGGACTCTCCCTCGGCATATGGAGCACTGACCCATAGGTACAGTCAGATAAATAGCTCCATTTCAGCTTAGAGCGAGGGACGTTGTCATAAAGCAAATTTAAATAATTTTTCCTCTATATAAAATATAATTGGAGGTGCTTGATTTTATCTAGCATAGATGTATACTGTTCTATTTGAGTCTGCTATCCCAATTTGTGCTCGTGTTTATGTGTGTTTATCTAGGCCATGCACTGTTGTGAAAGTTTTCATACCTACTCTCTATTGGTTGAAAAATGCATAAAAACAAATTTGTTGCTATCTTTAGGTCTTTCCCCAGTATAGTGTTTCTCACCTACAAAGCCCTGTGCAAACAAGTGATTTGCAAAGCAATGCGGCATGCATGCTTTTTTGTGTCTTTAGCCGTTTTAACAAATGTCATTCTCAATGCACTATAAGCTAATTGATATGCACAGTTTAAGCATGAAAGCTAAATGGAACACGATTAAGTTCAACAATTAGGTCCAACAGTAAGCCAAGCAATAGCCAATAATTAAAGTCTTTACCTGTCTTCATTGTTTAGTTATCATCAACATATCCTGAAACACAGGTTGAGTGGTTACATTATATTAGACAAGTTTTATTTACATATGTATAGAATAAAATAACTGTAAAATGACAATTTAAATGATAGAAATCTGCTTCATGACTTCACGGTTTTGCATTACAAAATTTAAATGAAACACACTGCAAGTATAACATGTTTGAAATCATATGGCCATGAGGAGAGAAAAAAAATAATTTTGAACCTTGTATACTATTTTTTTTTTATTGTTTTTTTTTGTGGTATGCACACTTTGATGTTTGATTAAAGTTGGATCAAATGACTCTTTTCAGATGCTCTTCAACCCCTCCGAGTTCTCTCTTTAAAAGAAAAGTTTCAGCTGTATGTACATTATGTTCATTTAAAGTGTTGCATTCGACATGTTTACAACAATTCAAGCATTTTCTTTATTGGTTGCATTGCATTCAAGTACCTCAACCTTTAAGATGTACTTTATATTCACAACCTGAATAATGATCCCTTTACTGTAGGGTTACATTTAAAAAAAGAAATCCAGATAAAGTGGTTGTTATTTCAGTGATTCACAGGCAGAGCACAATTGTGAGGTAATTGTGTCCTCATCAGGGCAATTGTTTTCTATCTGTGTAAATTGGGATCGTCTGCGATGCAGGGACCGGATACTTATGCAAAAAGCTAATTTCAGTATTTTATCTCTGCTAGGACGTTTCCTAACATAACAAAGTTATATAAAAATAGATTTGAGTTAGATTTTAGAAAAATGTCACTAAGAAGTATATTTCAATGTAGGATTTTCAAAGGTTGTGAATGCGTTTGCAAGGCGCAGTAACATGCTACTGTAAATATTAATCATGCTAAATAATTTAAAGATAAAAGCCATATAGCAATATATTAGCTGCAGTGCAGTCTTATTTAAAACAAAATGCTTTCAAATATTATTGGTAGCACTTTACACTAAGGTCTTATTTGTTAACGCTGCTAACAATGCATTCATTAGCATGAGCAATATATTTTTACAGCATATTAACCTTTGTTAATGTTAGTTAATACAGTGTATTAACTAACGTTAACAGATGCAACATCTGATTTTAAAAATGTATTAGTAAATGTAGAAAGGAACATTATTTTAAGATTAATAACTGTTGTAGAGGTATTGTTCATTGTTAGCTCATGTTAACTACTGCAGTTAACTAATGTTAAGAAATGAAACCTTATTGTAAAGTGTTACCATATTATTTTGTATACATAAACTCAGTTTTTTATGATACAAGCACATTTATGCTTCACAACATTATAATACAGACTATAGGCTTAAATCACTGTTGGGGGAAATAATCCAGGAAATGAGCTTACTTCTGTTGTCTGTGTGTGTTAAGGTGAAATAGGAGAAAGCAACATAAAACTAAGTGAAAAGGTAGCTGCTACTTAGACTGAGTGTAAAGAGCTGTAGATATACTGTTTGCACCAAGTTTAAATAGCAACAAAAAGCATCTTTACACTAAGTGCAAATAATGCAAGAGCAAATAATGATTGATGCTAATCATACAAAGTGTAAATAGAATGTAACATTCTATTTTGTACTAAATGTAAAAATATCTAAGCAATGCTCCGAGTTAATTAAAACTTAAGTCTTTGGCTATTTGCACTCCGAGAACTGTAAACAAACATTGCTTAAAAAATGACACACTTCAACTTTATTTTAACATTCCGCATTCTGAAATCTGCTATAAAAATACACTATTTCAATTAGGGAAAAATAAACCCTATCGAACTAGCATGCTCTGGGATGTTGGGATGTCAGATAGTCCTTGAAAAACAGCTAAGATTTATAACCACTGGATTTGAATGATGGGTTTGGTGTTATACAAGAGAGTTTGTGTGTGTGTGTGTGTTCTTGAACAAAAGTACAGTATTATGATCAAAAAAAGAATGATACTGCACATATTACAACTATGAACACATGTATCCCTGACATTAAATCATTTGTTTAGACACACATGTGCAATGATATTACTGCTAAGGTACAAAATGGATTTTTGTGCTTTGGCTAACTGCACAGACGCACGCACAAGCATAATTTGGTGCTGAAATAAGTTTATTACGCATTTCAAAGTAACATTATGAACTCCTTTTTATGCATGAGCGCATTCAGCTCAGCTCTGCTATCATTTTATGCACACAGCGACTAACGCCAACACTCTTAAAAGGACAGTACTCTTCAAACACATCCTAGGATTTTATACTTTTTTGTATTTTTCATGAGTACCATTTATTATTTTAATGAAATAACTGAGCAGTTAAATCTAAAAATCTAGTAATACACTACAAGAGGACAAATCCAGGTTAACAGAATGCAGTCTACAGTGTAAAATCTCCATCTTTATATTGATCACATTCATTTCAACATCTCTTGCCATTTCTTTGTAACTGTTTGTGAAATTTACTAGCAATTCCTACATGAAAATTGTTTCTTCAACCATTTTTTCAGTGTACATAAAAAAGTAGACTATTTTTAGGATTAAGCTGTTGTACAGAAAACTCTCTAATCAAGGCAACAAAATATGATATTGCGGTTTTCAATTCAACAAACCATTCATCAATATAGTTGTATGGTGGTCATGCTTGATGTCGATAGACTATTTCAAGGAGACCTACAAGAAGACCCACTCATGTTATTATTGACCATATTTACAATTCACCAAAGAGCAAAACTCTTTTCCTCACAGGACACATGAGAAAACCTATTGATGTCGATATTATGTAACTATGAGTTTGATCAACTGACCTTGTCATTCTCATCCTCTTATCCTCATTCTTTGGCAAGTTTCTATGATCTTTGTAGGCAACATCACACATGCATTATATTTTGATCTTGTTTATATGCATCACTAAACTCTATACACATTCTGCATTGCAATGATATCATAGATGAACTGTTACTTTGGAATCTACTGGTGTCCAAAAGTGTCTTTTACTGTATATCAGTGATAAACTTGCTTGCCAAGTACTGACTTTTGTAGATATACTAATGGAGTGCATCTCACTATGAATAATGTGCCACATATAGGCGCTGACACTATAATAATAGCTACATTAAACATGTCTTGTCTTTATCTTGATTGGTTCAAAACATTTTTTTTTTACTACCAATATGTGAGATGACAAGAAGTGAGACTTTAGAAGTGTGACTGTGAACAACGTCACATATGTGGTAAATGTGAGACTGTGAAGACATACTAGTCACCTGATTGTTAAAAAGCCTTAAAAATTGTGAAAAAGCAATGGGTGGGAAATGTGTCATATTGCCTTTGTTAATGACTTAACCTTAATAGAACGCACTGTTGCACAGTACACAGTGTTTCGTCATGGGTTGCATGCTGCCTTTTTAGGCTGCATGAATTATTAAAACAAAATATAAAGTATGATATCGCCTAGTGCAAAAGCCCAAAATGATTTTGTAATGGAATATTTACGCAGGATTAGACCCAGAACACAAAACTAATGGAAACAGCTCTTTAATCTATTTTTCAAAATAATACATTTATTGAAAATAATTGTGATTTAGAATTATTTTAGTGTGTATAATGCTGCCTTCAAGTGTACCTGGGAATGCTTCTACAAATATGGAAATAGCAAAGTTAAAATAGACACTACCGTTCAAACATTTTGGGTCAGCAAGATGTTTTTAAGGTACAGTATTGTACAGAAAAAAGTATCTTCTTCTCAACAAGGCTGCATTTATTTGAATACAAAAAAAAGAAGAAGAAGAAATATTATTACAATTTTAAAAAGTTTATTTTCAGCATCATTACTCCAGGTTTCATTGTCACATGATCCTTGAGAAATCATTCTATGATGTCGATTTGCTAATATGCTAATAGAAAATTCAAAAGAACAGCATTTATTTGAAAAAAAAAAGTAAATATAGTCACTTTTGATCAATTTAACGCATTATTGCTGAATAAATGTATTAATTTCTTTCAAAACAAATTTCTTGTGAACTTTTGAACGACAGTGTATTTAACAGTGGATAAGTGCAAGTGAATATATATTCTATCAATTTATACAATCTATATGATTTATTTATGCATATTCTTTAGATTAATATTATTACACTGTAATTACAACATAAAAAAATAATAAAAAATGTCAGATATCATTGAGAATACTAAGTTTCCTCCTGGTACTTTTTTGGTCAATCATGTGCACAAAGTCATGATATATTCAACTCTACTTGAACACTGTGTTATTGTAGCACACCCATGCTAATAATATAATGATGATTACTTCATATAACACGCACAGAGAGATGAGTCCTTGCTTGACTAGAAATACAATTAAGAGCTACATAATAATTCAATGTCATGTAATTCACTTAGAAGTAATTGTAACACTTTAAAGCAACGTTTCTATCACATTACGCTACATTAAGACACTTAACAGACACTTTTACTTAATGCAATTTAAGTCTTAAAGAAGGATCAAAATCAATTAGAATCAACAAGGAGATCCTTTTTCCCCTTTAATGCATTCATGAAATGTTAGACATCCCTGAGCTACGGAGAAGTTATTTGTTAGCTTGCATTTGCTTTAGATGCAAAAAAACTGCTTGTGTTAAATAACTCTATTAGGATCTTTCAAAAGGGCACATACTAATGCAGTCACTGACTCTAATACCTCATTTACAAAAGCACATAGTTCCACTGCAGTGAATTCAAAGTGCTGCTATAGAGAGCTGCTGAATATGTACAAGGAAAGTGAGCAGATGAAATTCACACTGGGGTTGGTGGTAGTCTGGTACGGTCATGCAACCGGTGGTAAATATTTGCTGAAAACACTGTGCTAACTAGTCATGCTTAATTGGGCGAATTTTCGTCTATGTAGCAACATTCATCACACAAATTTAATTCTGTTGTCAAAACATTTATCTGGACGTCTCCCTTAATTCAGAGCTATTTGTTATTAAGACCCACAATATGATTTACTGGGTATTGCTGCACTGCAAAATGAATATAAAATGCAACATAATGAAAGCAGAGTGGATGTGCGTTGCTGTGAATGCCAAATGCAATGTAATGGAAGCAGTTAATTTGTGCCTTCCTAGTCTAACATGATACTTTGAATCTGTTTAACATGATATTTTATTCTAGAACAAGTCAATGTACAGATATATCTTGGGAAATGTCATATTAAATTCACATCATTATGAATTTTAATATCCTTTGTGCTTATCTCTGCCTGGACTCCTTTTTCTGGTGGATTTTTTACGTGTGCATCTGCACATGCTTTTTTCGGCTTGCAAGGAACAACATGGCCCACATCCAAGGGGGCAAAGTATTGTTGGTTGCATGACCCTGTTAGCCCCTGATAGTAGATGTGACACCATCTGCCTGCAAATAAACATGTTGCTTCACTGACGACAATTCAACATGATCTGTGTATTCTGGTGGAAAAAGGTTTGTGTAAACAACATATGAAGCGCAAATATTTCACTATATTATATTAGACAGTGATGCACCGAAACTGCAGCAACAAAAATGAGAGAGAAACAGCAATTTTTGGTTTTGGCTGAAATAGTTATGAAGGGCCGAAATCGTTGATTGAAACAGTGGAGTTTAACTAGCACTTCTTCGATGGTGAGTTTTGACTGTGTCATTGTCTATTTCGTGCATGCAATGCAGATAAACTACAACAGGTAAATATGTCACCTGTGTGGACGATAGTGCTAGATTAACAATATAGATTTTCCATTTTTAATTGATAATGATATGGATTATTAAATCTCAAGATCAAACTTTCTTTCTTTGCTGTTTTCTGTTGATGCGTGAACTTCACTAAACATTATTTGTAGTGCATCTGCCATCCAATAATCTCAATAAGATTTGTGCATTTATACTTTTAATATAAAATAATGTCAGCTTTACTGTAGCTATAATGTAGCACAAAATGAGCATGAATGAACATCAGAAGTTCTGTTGAAAGAAACAGTACAACTTACAGAAATGTATCATGCCTCAAGTAATCGCTCAAGCAGTGTCAGGAAGTCAATAAATCAGTTTGTAAACAATGTCAAGTAATGTTGTTTTTATCTCAGGAAAGCCATTCAATGAGCATTTTGCTACTTTGTTACATATTCATTATATTTTACTTAACCTGTTGTCTTGTTTTGAATAAATGTTTGAATAAATCTGTCATGAAAACAAGTTTTTAATACAGCCACCATTTAAATATTTATATTTCAACAACAAATTAGAGTACAAATTAAATTATGTTGGCAAAATATTGACCAAAACCAATAAAAAACACTTATGTGCAATTTAAATGTTTATACAACTTCAGTTTTGGTTTTTGGCTTAATTAAAACTTTAATTTTGGCCTACTGAAACCTTTAATTTACAGGTGTTAAATCAATTTCGGTGCATCACTAACAGCAGATATCTTACTACTTACTACTATCTACTGAAAGGGTGAAATGGATTTATATTTGCATTTTTATTTTTCCCCGTCTGCTGCATTTGACATCACATCACAGATTAAGGTAATGAAGATGCTAATGCTAGAGGCTATTTGAAAAAATAGAATAAAAGGGAACCTGAGGTATCAAGGCACAATTGATGAGGTCTCAAATCTGCTGTACTGTCTAACTACATTCACATAAGCAGTGAAGCACACTTTTAGTTTGTGATTTACTAAAGATTTGTGCATATAAAACATGTGCAAACCAGATGGCACATGCAAAAAAATAAATAATAATCTGCTGTGTCTACTGAGGATTCTGTATTCCAGATATAGCACCAGATCATAGCGCTTCTTGTCTGTTTTCTCAGATTTTTCTTAATGAATATGTCATTTGGGGGCGTGCAAAATGAAGGGTAGCTTCAATGCAAATGAATTAAATAGAACTTGCAAAGTGATTTATCACCCATGAAAACTTCAGAAAAGGTAACTGTGTGCAAATTAATACCACATTATATTATCATATTCAAACTTAAAACACACAAAACACAAACTACTCTGCAACACAGTACCTCTCCAGGTGCCGCAACTAAATTACAAGTGTATTTAAACATACAAAATTAAAACTTTTTTGCACTATCAAAACAAACCACAACATAAAACTGAAATTGAAAACCGAAATATACAAAATGAAACAAGTGCATGTGTGGTTATTTGTGTTATTCTATACCCATAATGCACACAGACAATTTGATAGACTGCACAAGCCAATTAGTACTTTTTATTTGGGATCTTGGTAAATCAGGGCCTTAATGAGTAATATAATGCTCAGCCTTTCGTTTCTCTTTCAAGATGGGAGCTACAGGTTTGCTTCTGTTCTAGAATGAGAGTTATTTCTGCTGAGGCAGCAGGCTTTTATTTACTATTGTATTACAAAGCTGGTTTATCAGCTGCTGTGTTTTATTGAAATTTAAATTAGCAGGAGATGGGTTTCGATGAGGACTGTTGTACCGATTCAACCGATTTGCTCGTGATAATTTAAAAACCACACTGACTAGCCTATATCTGATGCCAAATGGTTAATTCGAACATAATGAAAACCAAAATAACCTTACGCAAAGTGAGCCAGACGATTAGAGGTTGGCTTGTTATGATCATCACACTGACACCATTAAATGTCTTCATTGCATTATAAAAAAGAAAGTTATATTGGTTTGGAATAATCAAGGAGTAAATATAAACAGATTTGTTGATTTTGGGTGAATTAATCCTTAAAAAAAATAAATAAAGCAACTGCATCCAGACTGCTGAGGCTCAATTTTGCAACTGTCTCCAAATTCAGATCCGTTTAAGTGAGCAAAGGAATGATGATGAATTTTTAAAGATTACAATAACAAGTTTATGGCAGTATAAAAATCAGTGTCAATAACAATAAAGTTTTTATCCTCAAACCCGCTCACCCTGAGTTTCCAGGTTTTCACACAGCTCAGACTTGGCTTCTCCGTTGGGCCGCAGGCTGGCCTTGGGGTTGAACTTGTTGGACATGGTGGCGGCAGTGACCACAGCTTTCAGGCTGCGAGTGCTGCGCTTGGTCACATTCTGCTCCGGATGGAAGAGCACCACATAGACTTTTGGCATGTAGAGCATCCCCAGAGACACAGACGCGCTCAGACTCACTGAGATGGTCAGTGTGGTCGTTTGTATGTACATCTATGAAACAAAATCACAGCACATGAAAATTATAAATCACTGAAAACAAAGCAATTACTACACACCATACTGGGTCGTAATTGGCCAATCACTGCTTTCTGTGGCCAAATATTTTAGTATAATGAAACTGTATATTTTGCTGTTGCCCTGGGCAACAAATACCCAGCAGCGTGCTAGTTCTATATCACGCCACAGTCTATTTCTTCCCACATAATCAAATCATTTTCACTGAAATCAATATTTTAAGTCCATTTATTTACTTATTTGGTAGGTAAGGAATAATGTAAGGGATGATACAGGTCATTATCACAAACTAAAGCCCTTCGGGATGACACAATAGCCTTCTGCTTCACAGCGGGGTCCTATTGGGGGTGTATTATGCAATAATGAAGACTTGTTCACTTGACCTGGGACATTCGTCTTCACGAGGGCTTGCTGACATAATAAACCCCTGCTCTAACTGACACAGTCAATATGTCAAATCTCAAAAGAGAGTCATAACCTCGTGACTCAACATGCCCAAAGCACCAAACACCATCACCATATTCAAATATGCGTAATTCTCGACTACATAATATGCAAATGACTAGAATGTCAGAATACACAGAATTCATGATATAATTGGCAGATGACGTACAGCATTTGCTGAGATTATGAAATGTGTGAACCATTACAGTTAACTAAAACAAAAATTACATTCATTTTTTAAGCTAGTTGTCAAAGTAAAATTTTTTATTTTCATTTAGTTTAAGTACTAAAATAACTAAAACTAAATAAAACTAATAGATAAAAGTTAATAAAAAATATATGGACATATTTAAAAATAATAATAATGACAAAAACATATGACAAAATACTAAAACTTTAACAGAAAATATAAAAATTAAATCTAATTCAAAATATAAAAAAAAAACTATAACAGTATATATCAATAATACAGCATACCACTGATGCAACCAACTGACTCTTTGCTATCCCAAGAGGCCTTGGGAGATGAAGGGTGCGATACAAGGAAACTGAGGAGTACTATAGGTAATGAGAAAGATGTTCCTTGGATTTAATTGTACTGTACTTGATTGTAGCGACAAGTTATTTTTTTGCCCACACTTCAAGTGAAAAAACTGCAAGATCAATGCTTGTGGACCTACATTTGTCATAATAGACTTTACATACTTATCACATAATGCTCAATGTTTTTCAACTTCTACAATTAATGCAATTTTTTCCCATGTTTTATGTTTAATAGAGGGCTACAAAAGGAAAATGAATAGAAAAATAATAGTTTTAGAATTTTAAAAATTTTAAAATGTTATGTTGAGCAAATATTATGTGAAATATTTATTGAAAAATAAAGATTTATTTAATTCATAATACAAAAATTGTATTACATAAATAATAATATTATAAATCATATAACTAATAAAATTAATACAATTCTAATAAAAAAATAAATTATTAATCATTAAATGCTCCAGCCACTCCATGGCACTGCTGCGAACCCCCCCTGCTGTTGCTTTAGAACGCTGCTGTGTGTTTTGGCTCTGGTGGACGTGACCTCGGATCTGGCTCCTCTGTGTGCTGTGATTAAGTGTGACTCACTGCTGTGATCTCCATACAGAGGGACTGACTGGAAAGCAGTCTCAGCACAAGTTGACAGGAAGGGTTAGGACCACATCAGCTGTACTGGTGCTCTTCTCAAAGAAGACACAGATGGCTACCACCCAGGACTGGCCACTAGGCAATCCTAAAGAAGTGTGCCATTGAAATATATATGAAATACAGTGCAATATCAATATCAATATCTAAAACAGGCCCTTATTAGTTAGTCACAACACCAATATTTCAGTTGTCTCAACTAGGTTGTTTCCGCAATTAAATAAATACCACGTTCTGTCATGAAAGTCTAGATGGTGCAGACTGATGGGTCCTTAACATAAACTGATGATATTCTTAGCATTAAACGACTTGTCACAAGCTGATTGGTTCACGTCGCATACGCAGCCAATGAGCTTGTTGCTTTACATTTAAATGGCTGATTAGCATTCTCTTAAAGGGGTCATATGATGCGATTTCAAGTTTTCCTTTCTCTTTGGAGTGTTAAAAGCTGTTCGTGCATAGATAAGATCCCTGAAGTTGCAAAGACTAAAGTCTCAAAACCAAAGAGATATTCTTTATCAAAGTTAAGACTCTGCCACACCCCCCTAAAACGGCTCGTTCTAACACGCCCCCACATATCTAGGTCACTATGTAGGAATATTTGCATAATGCGCCCAAATGTGCACGCAAAGAAAGAAGGCGTGGTTTCAGGAACAGCAACAGCACCGTATCGGCTTATGTATTGGCAGTTGCAAGTTCCTGTACTTGCTTGCAGCAGCAGCAGAAATAATCTACAAATACAGCAATAACCAACAGCAGCAGCAGCGTAGCAGATCTATTTCGCCAAGACCAAATACATTAACATTGTCATTTCCATTACCATGCCTAAAATCTTCAGAGAGTTCTCATGATAGAATTGCCATTACACAAAAGCCAAAAGTAGTGATTAAAACAATAGCTGAAAATATTTAGTTTGTATTAAGTTGAAAACATATTTTCCTACCCACTATTAGAGTCATATTAAGATGTATAAAGTCTTAATTTAATAATACAAATCATAATATTAATATTTACATATATTTAATATAAATATTTAAATATATAAATATTGGTAGAGGGGTCTCTGAATCCTTTAGGCTTGGAAGTATCTGGTTGGGTTCTGGCATGATGGCTATGTTAGATGAGGATTCTGGCGGTAGAGCGGGCGATGGGCTGAGCTCGAGGATGAGAGCAGGCACTGGGCTGAGCTCGGGAATGAGAGAGGGCACTAGGCTGAGCTTGCTGGATGTGAGTGGGCACTGGACTGTGCTCGGGGGCTGGAGCCATCACTGGATTGTGCTCAGGGACTGAAGCCATCACTGGGCTGTGCTCAGGGACTGGAGCCATCACTGGGCTGTACTCAGGGGCAAGAACCATCACTGGACTCTGGTCAGAGGCTGGAGCCCTCAGGGGACTATACTCTGGAATGGATTCTTGGTCTGGGGGGAATACTCTTACAAACTCTAGAACTGGAGGTAAGTTAAGAGTTAATTAATAAGTACGAGCAGGCTCTGATGAAGATTCCGTACCCAGAATGGGCTCGATTCAGAACTCTGAGACTAGAACAGACTCATTACTGAATTCTGGGGCTGGAGCAGACCCGTGATGGAAGTAGAGGAAATGATCGGATTCTGGGGCTGGAGCTGACACTGGAGCAGACTCAGGGGCTGGAGCTGACACTGGAGTGGACTTGGTGGGTTTGAGAGCGCAGGCCTTGGGATGCTTGCTGCTCACGCTGACATCAGCGGTGGATCCACCATGTTGGATGCTAGTCTTTTCCACCTCAAGATGGATCTGGTGGCAGGCCTGATGGCTGAAGACATTGGTGTATTGGCAGGAATTGCAAAGCGGCATTACGTCACAAAAGTGTGGACTCAGAGGAAGACCACGAGGGTTTAGGGTGTGATTTGGGACAGGGCCATTGCAGGAATTCCTCCACGTAGGTTTCATTTGCCCCGGCCATCTTGCAAGATGGAACACAAGGTCTCTTCCACTGAGTCCATCAGGAATCAACTTTAGGTACGGTCTGGTCTTCTGTCACAATAACAGAAGAGGTTGACACGATGGTAATGCGAATAACACTGTCTTTATTTACAAGCAGTTCCAGACAGCTGAGATACAAGTAGGTTAGTAGGTACTTCAAATAATAACATGAAACTTAACTGAATATTAAATAGTCCTTATGTTTTACAGGTACTGGCTGGCGTGGCTGAAGACTGGGTCTGAAGACATGCTGTACATAGGTAAGTCTCCAAGGTAGATGGAGTAGATGGTTAAGTCCGTCTGTATGAAACAACGTTGGTAAGCAGTTCTTAAGCAAGGGTGATATAACAGTCCTATAGTAGTGACGAGACCAAACAATTAATGAGTGTTTGGTGCTTGCTTATATAGGGAAACTGATGAGGTTGATGGCAAACACGTGTGAAGATAGAGCTGAGTGTGAGGGTGATGGCCAGGGAGGATTATGAGAAATGTGGTGCTTTGTGGTGACAGGCCTGGTGAAAGGAGATTCTGACAATAAAGTCTTCAAGTATTCCTCAGTTAATTAAATATTCCTTTCAAATACAGTCAGTAATAAAAAACTGAAATAAATTGAGTGTTTTTTTTGTCAATAATGCCATTTAATTAATTTTAATGACATAATAGACAGTGTTGGATTTACTGTATATGGCTGCATCTAAAATGAAAACTATTAAAAATTGTTTATGTAAACTGAAATAAAGCTGAAAGTAAATAAAAATATTATTAATATTAGAAACTTAAATTATGAAAAAAAAATCCTGCCTTGGCAAATAAATGAAATAAAATAAATTTAATTTGAAGAACTAAAATTGCTAAAATTAAAACTGAAATAAAAAAAAAACAAATTAAAGCTAAATAGAAATATTTTAGAAAACAAAAGCAAACATGACAATAAAATAAATAAAAACATACATTTAAAATGTAAAATATTTTTTAAAAATCGATTTCAAAACATTAATAAATAATACTAAAATAACACTGCATGGCTGATTCCACAAAATGTCACATGCCAGTTTACAACCACTTATAATAAACTGACTTTGTTAACATTTATACCTTGCCAAGATAATTTAACCAAGAAGTGCATTTGACCATTCATGCATACAGGGCTGATTACAGAGCATGCATGTACGTAGGCATGGAAAGTAGCCACCTGTCAGTCAGACAAGACGTGTTGCATTAGTTTTCATGTTTTAAATCAAACAGAATTACATTTGACTTGGGCTAGAGAGCAATTACATAGCAATCAATATAATACCCTAGCAAACACATAGAAACCAATCAGAACACCTTAGCAATAGCAAAGCAACACTCTGGCAACCACCCACAACACCCTACTACTGTCATGGAGAGTATAAGCACCACTCAAATTGTCTTCAGTAAAATACAGTTCTTTCAAAGCATAGTTGAGAGAGGACAGGAAATGATGGGATCAAGATATGTCGCTTGTTACAGCTCAATATGTCGGAGGTCTAACCACAAGGCTGTGGCTCAGACAAAAGCTATTGTTAAATACGGTCCCTGGCCACTTAAATAAAGTCAGCGGAGTCACACTTCCAAATTTAACCAGAAAATCTATTGCAGGGGTCCAACAAATCACCTGAAAGGAAAGCGAGTGGCCCATATATAGTGATTAAACCAGCCTGAAATGATTAGCTTTTGTCTATACGTCGAAAACTCTCACTAATTTTGCTGAACCTGAAGTTGCAATTACAGTCACAAATGAGGATTTAATGACGCACATGACACACGATTCATAGCGGTATCTCATCAATGCCTCCGTCTCAGGCTCTGTATGTGCAGACAACACACCTGCAATCTAATGAGGCTTGTGAGAAATACTGAGATGGGAACTAGACAGTGAATCAGGGTTAGTCCTCTGAGACTGTCTCTGTTGTCTCAACACATACAAAGTGTTCCACTTTTTTGCCCTCGAATTGAAACTACAAGTTAAAAAAAGGCTGCCGTTATTGCACTCCCACATATACAGTACATATACTTGATAAAACGTACACCGAACACCATCAACTTTAATAACACAACAACTGATTCTGCCACTTCTTCACCTGCTGCTGCCAAATTATCTCTTGGGATAAATAACAAAAAATGAACTGCCATTTTTTAAAAAGGAAGTAGGTCTTATGTCAACATTAGAGGCTTTTTAAAGGGGTCATGAACTGAGAAATCAAAAATTCCCTTGATCTTTTGACATATAAGAGGTTGCTGTACAAAAATATCCTGTAAGTTTCAGAACACAAAACTTTCTCGTTAGTCTAAAAACAGCTTATATTGAAGTCAATCTGCCAAAACGACATGTTGTGGAATGTGCCACTTTATGATGTAATAATGTGGTTAAACTCCACCTCCACAGAGGATGATCAACGCCTGCTTCTACATCACTGCCTGTTTAGCCCCGCCCACCGATTCGCACAAGTAGAAGCTAAATAATAACGAGAGGCAAACGCAGGTCTACGCAGAAACAACATGATAAAGATATCTTGGCTTAAAAGACAAGATGCTGTGCAGTGCCAAGTTGTGGAAAAACAGTTTGCATTGCCGTCCTTCTGATCCCAACATTAAGAAAGTGGATGAAGTTTATTTTTAATGAAGATCCAGACCACGTCAGTAAGAACTTGGTCGTTTGTCCACTTCATTTTACCACCGATTAATTTACAAACAAGTGCAGACTATATTGGATCTCACAGTAATGTTGCACCACACAAAACAGGACAGAAAATAGCCTATTACTTCTAAATTATGATGTTTTTTGATGTAAAAATCTTGATAACATTATAAGTGGACCTCAGAGAACAGCACAAAATAATTTAAAAAAGGCAGTTCATGACCGCTTTAATAGCGGCGCTATGGAAAACACCGTTCAAAGGGATGTGAATGCTCTTCATTCAAATGAACTATCCATTATGCACATTTGAAATCCTATGCTGCACACCAAAATAAACAATAGGTTTCAGTTTTACAATATCTTGTCCAATCAAAGCAAGGCTTGATGGAGTGAAAATTGGAATGTTCCACATGAAAACTTTGGACTTCACTGAAAGTTTGCATGGATCTAGGTCATCCCTGAATGTTGTAATGAATTAAATCTATATGCCATTTTGTTAAAGGAATAGTTCACCCATGAATGTAAATTTGCTGGAGATATACTCACCCTCACGCCATCCAAGATGTAGATTGCTAGTTTTCTACTTCATCAGAACAGATTTGGAGAAGTGAAATCGTCTTAATGATGGCTTTGTTTATTACAAACACACATATTTTCACTTCACAAGATGTAAATTGATGGACTGGAGTCATGTGGATTACTTGTGGATTACTGCGATGCTTTTATCAGCTGCTTGGACTTTCATTCTGATGGCACTCATTCACTGCAGAAGATCCATTTCTGAGCAAGTGATGTAATGCAAAATTTCTCCAAATCTGTTTAGATAAAAAAAAAAAAAAAACTTATTGCCATCTTGGATGGAGTAAATTTTCAGCAAATTAAATTTTTGGGTGAGTTATTCCTTTAAGAGGCTGTCTCCTATCCCATGTTAATGCCAAGAGATGACTAAGTAAACCATTTGTAGGTTGATTTACAGAAGGATGTAAACACTGTTGCTTGGTGATGCTTTCAAAATACTCATCTGCTTGATTGAACTGCCCATCTTATGAACCTCTAGCTCAACCAATCACATGAGTTTGGGAGCAGGACTACCTGTTTGACTGAGCCATGCTTCACAGTTTAGTAGAAAAAAAGTACTTATGTTTATGCTTTGAGCTTTGGCCAGCAACACAATATAAAGTAAATGTTTTATTATTCTTCACATCATTTCAATAGTACGATAAATTTCCCTTTATTTTATTTAATTGCAGAGTGTACCAGGCTTACGCTGTAAATACATGCATTAAATTCTATCTGTGAGAAGCTATTTTTCTTTTTATATTTCAGAAAAAAATGCACTCATGCATCTGTCTTCACAAGGTACTCATTTAGGTGACAAAAAATGAATGGCAGACTGAAGGAGTTTAATAAGGGAAATGTCAAAGAAACTGACATTTAACAGAGGCCAGGGCCCCCCGCTACTACATCTGTCACATCGTTGACACACACCTGTATGAAAATAAGAGATGTTGACCTCACTCTGAAAGAGACAGTGATTACTCTGTCAGCAGCACAAAGGAGGAAAGCCCCTGCAAGTGAACCCTAATGACATGATGGCACTGTAATGATAGCTTCCAGTTTTTGGAGGGCAGAGATGCATACAAATAGCAGTCCATGTATGGTGAAATGCTTGACTTAAGATGTTATCAAGCTTCCTCAAAACCAACATGAGAGAGGTTGTGATAACATCCAGCATCAGAAAGAAGGTTTTGGAAGTTTTACTTACAACGTTTCATTGCACAGTATGATCTGTAATATCAACTTGTACAGGGACATCAGATGAAAACAAGGCATCTTCATATAATCTGGCACATTTACATCAATGTGAAGTTTTGAATGTGAAAAATTAATGTTTATCGTCCCTGACAAATAAATAAATACAAAAATGTCATGCCCACATTATCTCCTGATAAGTTGTGCCAAAAACCTGCCATTTGTAGAGAGGAGGGTTTGAAATATATCATGGAGATATTATATATACCGGTATATATATATATATATATATATATATATATATATATATATATATGCTTG
>NW_015557153.1:128135-139668 GCF_001515605.1 Sinocyclocheilus anshuiensis
ATATATATATATATATATATATGCTTGGGTGAAAAGTCAAAGGAACAGCTTATTTTTATTTAATTTTGTTAATTAATTAAAAAATAAAACAATCTGGGATAAAATAAAACATAATTAATAGGACTCTTTATGTAAATATATAAGTAATTATATTTATAATATTTATAATAAATACATATAATTATAAAGAATCAGCAAAAACACATTGAATTAAATGTGAAATTTTAAAGCAGAAAGCCTGAAATAATATTTTCTTGTAAAACATACTCCAATAATATAATAAATCGTTTATACGTTTCATTATTTCAATTAATTACACCTACTTTTGATTACTAACTTTCGATTTAACCATTAAAACTGAAAATTTGAATAGACAAATTAAAACAAAGAAAGAAAAAAAATAAATGGAAAAATGACTAATGACAGAATTTTTGGATGCACTTGGTTTCCATTTTGTCACAGAGTGTACACTTTTTGCCAGCACTTAATATATTAAGGATGAAAAAGCTGCTTAATTGCATTCATTTGATTGCTTTTTATCTATTATAATCCACACTTAAATTTTTAAGATGCAGAAAATGATCGTGTTTCTCTTTTGAACTAATCTGTTTTATTTTAGACAGACAGGTTTTTATCAATGGTCAGATTTTGGGCATGCATTCAAGTTTACTCAACAAAGCAATCAAAAATCCATCTGGATCCTTCTAAAATCCAGGAAGGAAGCATGCTAAAGCCCTTAGACCACAATGAGGCCTACCTGCCAGACTAGCTCATTTGAAAATATTTTGGTTAAACCACAATAAGATGACCTCCCGATTAATCATTTGACAGGCTGATCAAATTCAGCAGGGACTAGACCAGCTGCCCACATTCAAATGCTCCAGAAAGCCTCCAAAGACATTCATTATTCACTTTGACATAAGATGACAAACAACTGATGGAGCCGGCATGCTGATGAGGTGTCTGGCAGAAATCGTGTGACAAGTGCACAGGCAGAGAGATAAGGTAAATCACAGGCTAGGAGGAAGTGAGGAATTTAATTGCTCTAAAAAGACATGTCATCTCTGACTCGCCAGGCTTTATTGTGCTTGCCAGCCTGGATGATTGTGAGGTGCTCTTGTTTTGATATGTTAATTCCCCTCTGAAAACACTGTTTGTTGTGCACACAGTGGTGGGATTTTGTCATATGATGCATGCTTTATTTTCTGTGCAAAACTAATTGCTAAAACTGTTTGTCAGTCCTGTGATGTACAGAGCAGAATTAACATCAAGCCCTGATTATATACTGTATATTTTCTTTGGTAACTACATTATCATATTGGATTGCAATTAAACAACATCACTTGTTGTTCTACTGCAACAAAAACAAAATAAACCAGCAAACTGTAAAAAAAAAAAAAATGTAAACGTTTAATTTATTCATGCTGCAGTGCATGCTGGGAAACTAAATGGCCAGTACAATACTGGATTAGCCTCTAGATCAGGTCTGTAGTAGAGTATTTGCTCATTTGCTTTAAAATGTAAACCATAACAATACGATTTGAAAGGTCCAAAAACATTTAAGTAATTTCAACAGCACACCGAATTAATATCTTCTGACATAAAACTAAGTTCTCGGATTTAAGGATGCCATTCATTCAAGTGCTCAACGGAACCAGACACATTTTTAATTTCATAACTTCATTCCTTCATGCTTTTTTACTCATCATATAACTATCCAATCGTGAAAAGACTATTCCAAGATACAAATGAGACCGATTGCAATGCGATCACTCAAATGTTCACCACTAATTGCTAAATTGGTCAAAGACTGCTCATAGGAAATTGCACTGAAAAATGACTGTAAAAATGACTGTGAAAGGATGTCAGCTAGTTGGCCAAAAATACTTTAAATGTACATTAAAACCTTTAAGGTGCAGATAAAAAAGCAGGTGCCTGGGAATAGTTACCGTTGTTATGATTTTCTCTGATCAGCAGAGATATAGTTATTTGTTTCTTAGGGATTGGTGTAGGCAGAACATAGTCTAAGGCAACATGCAATTACACAAGTCAGTACATACCATCTTATATCTGAATGAGTCATTCAAACAGCGGTTAAAAAGGCACAGTGGGAAACTGAGCTTAAAGCAGTAATGGCTCCCTACCAACAAGTATAACAATACTCAAATAGCTGAAATTGCTTGTTCAAGGCTTTGCTAAGGGAGACACCAATTAAATAAAACTCAAATTGAAAAAGGAGAAAGCCCTTATCTTAAGCTTCAGAAACAGAAGGTCCCAGGTTTTCTAATTGAAATGAGTAATGCAGCCAATGCCAGGGTAGTTGCATATGTAATTCGGCCTCAAAATGAAGAGCCTTTTTGCTCGGTATTCTAAGTCAGTTGGTGCTTGTCAATTGATTACATCATCTACAAAAAGCTGATGCTCAATCTCCTTGCTATTTTCAAAGCCTCTTTTATCTTTGAGAGCATAGTGCTGGATGGGCAAAAAAGAGTGCCTTTGTTTTCCCAGCCGCACATGTCCTTTTCAATATTCGAAGGAAACCATGTGAGTTCTTCGCTGTAGCGCACCTCATGATTCTCACTTTCTCTTTGAAATAAATTGTTTTACCGCTCTGCTTGATGTGAAGCCCAAATGAACATAGTCAATTTGTTCCCGCTGGTCTGTATTTTGCTGAAAATGGACCACGCTGAATGGCATGTTTTGTCGGAAGCTGTGGCAGTAAATGCTCTCATTACTTTAAAACGTTTGATTTGCAAGGTCTTGAGGAATTGCACTCACTCATCGGCTCTTACCTTTTCCGTTGACTGCGATGTCCCGAAGAAAATGGGGATGAAAGCGAGCCAGATGATGCAAGTGGTGTACATGGTGAAGCCGATGGGCTTGGCCTCGTTGAAGGTCTCGGGGACCCCACGCGTCTTGATGGCGTACACCGTGCACGTCACCATCAGCAACATGCTGTATCCCAGGAGGCAGATGAGCGACAAGTCTGATATGTCACACTTTAGGACTCCACACGCCATCTCGGGATCTGCCGTGCGCTGGTCCTCATAGTCAATGAGAGCTTGGGAAGGGTCCACTGCGAACCAGATGCACACCCCTAGGAGCTGAACGGAAATCAAGCTGAAGGTGATTACCAACTGCGAAGCTGGACTGATAAAGCGTGGCGCGCTCACTGTCATTTTTCCCTGCTCGAAAATCCGATAAATCCGATTGGTTTTGGTGAGCAGCGCCGCATAGCTGATGCTCATTCCGAGCCCGAGGAAAATTCGCCTCAGCGAACAGATCCCTACATCTGGGGTCGAGATCATCAGGAAGGTGGTGGCGTAACACAAAAAGATTCCCGTAAGCAGGACGTAGCTGAGCTCACGTCCGGATGCCTTAACAATCGGCGTGTCATTGTACCGAATGAAGGTGACCACAACAAAAAGAGTGGCCATGATGCCGAGAATAGCAATGAGGACCGGTATGACTGCCCAGGGTGAGCTCCACTCCAGCTTCACAATCGGAATGAGCTGGCAGCCTGTGTGATTCTTGTTAGGTCTTAAATCAAAGCGGCACATCTTGCAGGTGTAGAGGTCGTGCTGATACTGGTAACCATCGCAGCGCTCGCAGTGCCAGCAGCAGGAAATGCCCTTAACGATCTTCTTGCGCCATCCAGGTTTGCAGGGCTGACTGCAGATGGAAGTCGGCACCTGCTTCCCTCCACCTGGCCACTGCATCGCCCGCATCTGAATTGCAAAAACAAACAGTATTTACCATTTATCTCGGCTAAAGATGAAACAATGTTTAACATCTCAAATTAGTGTTTTCATTTCCTCATCCACTGACTCATTAAATTAAATCTTGGGTATCTCAAAGGAGCAATTTTAAGCAGTTTTCCTCAAGGCTATATACTTCAATCCATTTTCATAAGCGATGTGTCAAGTTCACCAAAAAGTGAAAACTCTGTCATTGTTTGCTCACTCTCACATCGCTCCAAACCCATATGCTGCTTGTTTTCCTGTGGAACACTAGAGAAGTTTTTTTTTTTTGTTTTTGAGAAATTATTGTGCAGCTCTTGTTATAAAATGACAAAAAAAGTGATCAGAAACTGTAAAGCTCAAAAAAAAAGTGGTCTATTTGACTTATGTGCAATAATCTAAAGCAATATGCTTGAGGAAAAGATCAAAATTAAGTTTTTATTATACTAATAATACTAGTACTAACATCACATATGGTAAATCGTTACTGGTTCTCACTTGTGTACAATGTGACATGCTGGTTTTAAATTCTGGACTCGAACTTCAGATTATAATGACATTAATTTTGGTCTGTCACACAAGGCAATTCAGAAGACTTACAATTCACACACACACACACACACACACACACACACACAGACACAGACACAGACACAGACACAGACACAGACACAGATACAGACACAGATACAGACACAGATACAGACACACACTTTTATAGTGCATTTTTTAAATTTTGGAGCTTTAAAGCTATAGTCACTGTTTACTGTTGTTGGGAATAACATATAAAGATTCTTTTACTATTACTTTTGTGTTGGAAAAAAAATAATAACAAAATACAGGTTTGGAATGGTATGAAGGTGAATAAACAAGACAAGATTTTTTTCCTTTCTTTTTTTTGTGATCCCAAATATACTTACATTTAGGTAAAGTTGGTCAGTCCAGTGGCCGATGGTCTTGTATTCTGCTGTTTTGTTCTTAATCTGGTACTGGTAGATATCGTAACGGCCTGGGGCATCTCCATTCTCATTGAACTGCACCGGATTGCCAGCAATGCCTGAAGTTGTGAGCAGAGAAATCTGATTAAAGGATGCAAAAAGTGTTACACCATATAGCTTCACAGTAATGAGCAACGGCTCATGTACGGACATATCCAGGTCAGCATCCAAAATCTGTGAACGAAAATCACCTGAGATTGATGGTGAACTGGAAACTGCAATATGTTATGCTGCACTAAATGTGCTAGCAGTAAATTTAATAGAAATGTTGCTAAATGTATTGCTTTAGAGGTTACCTAATGCTATATCTACGCTATAGTAAATAAAAATGAGCTTTTCAAAACCACTTATTTTTAATATAACTATAAGCATTGTATCTAAAGGAGAAAAAATAACCTCATTTAAACCTGAAAACCCTAAAACCTAAAAAAAAACTGCATTACCACTGCTTAGTATAAAATGCATGGGCATATATATTTAGCTCCGTACAAACAAGTCGAAATTCCCTTTGCAGATATCTAACCTCAAGTACACTGAGTGCAATTTCTATTTTGCGAGAGCAATAGCTTATGGAAGGAGGCAGGCGAAGTGGACAGGATAACAATGGTGCTGCATCCCATGATGCATTTTAGATTAGGTGCCTTATTCTGTGGAAAACCCTGCTGTCTTAGGCTTTAAAGTTTTGGTTAAGCTATCTGTATTCCAAGCATCTGACTGTGTCCAACTTAATTCCCTGGACCCTGCACAGCCGAGTCTACCCAAACAATAGCACAAGAAATTGTGTTTTCACTACTTGTGTTTGGGTTATAACTATTCTGAGGCACAATCCACATGAAATTCTCACTGAATTCTAAGGGTGATTATCAGCAATGGTGGATTTCTGTTGATGAATATCCATTCTTCTTTGTGCAGGCTTGGAAGCTGCGAGAGGTTTATTTCAAACTCTGATGAGTCAACTGCTCTGGATTAAGGAATTACGTTTTTTTTACAGACATGCTTAGTGGCGGTGCAGCTCACCATATAATGCAGACAGATGTAAAGGATTATGAGAATTTTATAAGGACAAAATATTCATCAAATCAAGAGGGTGCACACATGAAGTGATTGAGATTCCCCAAGTAAGCACTCAGTTACTGACTCACTCAGGCATATGACCTTACCATACAGTGTGAATGTATTATCAGCGGAGCTCAAACTTGAGCCTAAATTAGGGATGCACCGATACCACTTTTTCCAGTACTCGCCCGATACTGATACTTTTATTTTTGGTACTTGCCGATACCGAGTACCGATACCAATATTTTCATTGCATTTGTACATTTTTTAAATATTGGGTACAGAAACCAAGAGTATGTATAATGTTAGTTGGTTAACTTCATTTATCAAATAGATACAGTCAAACCAAAATTTATTTAGACACCTTCAACATTTCACACATTATCACAGTTTATTCGCTATAGTTTAGAAAATGGTAATAAAATATGTCGTGTATGCTTAAGGGTGAAAATAAATGACGTTTATAGTGAGTGCCCCTATAAATTGTCTTATTTTTTCTTATTATTTACGATTTAGTTTTAATCAAAATGATGCGTGCTAAGTGAGCGAACATCAATAAAGATCACACAACAGAAGTGCGCGCTTGACGTAGACATGTGGGGGCGTGTTTAAATGAGGCATTTTAGGAGGGCGTGGACGAGTCTTAACTTTTATAAAGAATATCTCTTTGGGTTTGAGACTTTAGTCTTTGCAACTTTAGGGATCTTATCTATTCACGAACAGCTTGTAACACTCCAAAGAGAAAGGAAAACTTGAAATCTCATCATATGACCCCTTATGTTTTGGGTGAGATACTACATTATGCAGGCCAACAATAGAGTTCTGATGTTCCAGGAAACAGTTGTGACAATTAGAGAATGTTAAATGCTCCTGAAAAATATGCCAAAGCGATTGAGAAAAACTGTAAAAATCTAGTTACTAAACATGATATAGACAAAGCAAAACTTGCAGAAATCGGTGTTATGACTTTTGGTTATTATTCAGTATAGGGTTCTGACTGTACCAGGAAGATGCCACTACACAGTCCCCAGACATATATCCTTATTAAGTGTACTCCATAGCATCAAAGGGTTGAGAGTTTTCTTCTGAGATTCATTTGATGAGACATTGTGCAGCACTTCAAACAATGGGATCAGGGAGAAACACAGGTAGACTTCCACCTCCAGAGACAGAGCTTACCACACGGCCAAGAGATCCTTCTCCAACCATAATATTCAGCAGAGAAGACACATGGTCACTGCCAGCATCACAATGAGTCTGTGTCCTAAAGACTACTGAAAATCGTACTGATAAAACGATAAAATAATAGAACGATCGATAGAATGATAGAACAAATGAAAGTTTGAATGATAGATAGATAGATAGATAGATGAATTGACCCTTAAGGTTTTCTATAATAAAGCCAATTAAATTTAGTCAGGCATAACATACAATTTAATAGGAATAGTTTATTATATTATAACCAGGACTGTTTAAATGTAAGCTTGTAAATGTATCTTAATGAAACGGAAAATGAAAGTGCTCTGTTGTTTTTCACCAGCCATCAGCAGGAATAAAACATCATTTTGGCAGTAATTTATGTTGTTAAAAAAAGACTATGTGGAGGAAACCTGCAATCTGAGCTTTGGAAGCAAAGCCAGCAGTTTAAAGGCCTCACACAGTAGACTTACAAAGAAGAAACCACTTTGGGCGAAAGTGATGGCTACACGGACAGCAAAGTGATGGGCCACCTCGTTCAATCTCAGGCTATTCAAGTCTATAACTAACCTCACTCAAAGTCACGTGGAAAGTTGAGGATGGCGTTATGTGTAGAAAAGTAGCACTGAAAACGTGCAATGCGGAGTTACGAGACAGCTTTGAAACAGCTTTGGCTACATACAGCAGGTCTCTCAAATCTTGCAAAGCTGTCTTTCCCATCAGGCTCATAGTTATATAGCAGTAAATCGCTGCCAGACACTGGATCTCAGCTCATCTGCTGCGAATGTCTGCCATGGCCACTTCTGAACTGGCAGGAGAAGTGTTGCAAACTGATTGCATTCTGAACACAAGAATATAATTATCAACATATCTGTTCATTAACAGGAATAAACATGAAGATGACACTGAGTAATAAAAAAGCTGCTGTTTTTCTGTAAACAGGGTTATAGGCAGTGTTGGGGAGTAACTAGTTGCATGTAACGGCGTTACGTAATTTAATTACAAAATAAATGTAACTGTAATCAGTTACAGTTACTAAGAAAAAATGTGTAATTAAATTACAGTTACTTATGAAAATGTTAACGATTACAAAAGGGATTACATTTGAATATTTACACACATCCACATACAGATTTAATTGATTTCTTTCCCAAATTGCACTGACTACTCTATGAGACATACGGCCCTATAATTTCGCGATGCGGAAAACACAGACTGGTTTGTAGAATCCAGTCATAAAAACGGAATTCCTATAGCCTAACGCGGATGGAATATGCCACATTTTGGAAGAATAAATGAAAAGTAGGTCAGTGCACTTGAATATGGACTAGTGTCTGTGAATATTAAGCCGCGAAAAGACAATATATGAATCCTGCACGTTCTGCGTGTCTCTGTGGAAATCAGGCGCGGACCGCTGCTTTTTTTTTAATATTATTATTATTATTATTATTATTACATAATTGCCTGCCGAATTTATTAAAGCGATTATTTCTGAATTCGCCATTCGATGATAAATCTCTAATAAATCATAGATGTGACTGGCAATGCTTCAGCTCGCGCGCACTCCGCCAAATGGTTTGGATCAGAGTAAACAATGTGAGAGAAAGAGAATGGAGTGGACTGTGGAAGCGCACAAGTGGAGCAGAGAAGCAAAAAGAGACACCAATGTTTCAAAAAGACACCAATGTTTCAGGAGTTTAGTACACAGAATAGGACACATGCTTATTAGATAACCGTATTTGAGTTGATGTATATGCATTTATTATTATTTTTTAATTAACTATTTTTTCCAAACCATTGTTAGATGCAGTGTTTCCTGTAGTTATGCAAAGATTTATTATCTATTAACTATGTCTTATGATTTTAAATCTGCATTGAACTTCAGATCAATCTCAAAGTAAAAGGCGGTACTAAAGTCTGATTTTGTGGTGGATGTGTTCAAATATGATCATCTTAATTCAAGTGATGAAGGATTTTGAAAGTCTGACAGTGTTGAGCACTACTGTAAGCTTAACCCTGCATGGTGTAAATGTTTGAAAATGATTAACAGTTGCAAATAAACATTCATTAGAAATGTAGAAAAGTAATCAAAAAGTAATCAAAAGTAATCAGTTACATTACTTTAATAAAGTAATTGAAAAAGTTACACTACTATTACATTTTAAATAGGGTAACTTGTAATCTGTAACCTATTACATTTCCAAAGTAACCTTCCCAACACTGGTTATAGGTGTAAGATTAAACTCACCAGGCCAGTATGTAATGATGCAAGAGTCTAAGACTTGGATGTAAAAAGTGCTTGAAGAGTGTCTTTCAACTTGAGAATAACATTAGCATAATTTAAAAAAAAATAGCCGGTACTCCACTTATTTGTACACATACCGTAGGGTCCAAACATCAGACTCCACATTAAAAATCTGATAATTTTTTTGTATGAATAGTAGTAGGATTTTTAATAATGTAAACATATAATTAACAAGAAATATAATCTAATATGAAATTGAGCATGTGAACTACAGTAGGCTACTCCTCAGATGTTCATACTGGAGAACATGATCATCAAGCTTTAAGCAGGATCATAAACTTGTGGAGTTCATGCAGCTCAAATGCTGCTGTTATTAAAGGAGTCATGAACTGAGAAATCAAATTGCCCTTGATCTTTTGACATTTCTCGTTAGTTTAAAAACAGCTTTTATTGAAACCAAGCTCAGAAAACGACTCATTTTGGAATTTGCCACTTTATGACGTAATAGTGTGGCTAAGCACTGCCTCCGCAGGAAAAGATCAACTCCTGCTTCTACAACACTAGACAGACGCAAACACAGGATTACTCCATCAACAGAACCATACAGATGACATTACAAGATTACAAGACACTGTGTAGTGTAAGTTGTAAAATATAGTCTTTGAATTGCCTTCCTTGTGATCCTAACATGTCTACATCGGACGCGAGCGCTGTTGCATCATGCCGCGAATCCATTTCTCTTTCAGGTCAGAAGCGGTGCGAATGCTTGTATGTCAGAAATAGAGCGGGACATCAGTTTACTGTCGGAGATTTGTTGTGTCAATCCGTGCCGAATCCAGTGTAGACAGAATCACAGATTATAATGGGTTTTGTTGTCTATAGTTGCATTGCGCCACTCACGTCCAGTGTAAACACAGGGTAAAATTAGCAAAGAGCTCCAGATCGCGTCAATGAAACACTGTTTGTTTGCTTTACTTTGCAACAGATTCATTTTTAAACAAGACAGTATGATGCAGGCTGAAAGTAAATGATGGTGCAGCGCTGAATCTGACTAGTGTGGATCCAACAGTAATGCCGCAACACATAAGTGTGAATAAACATGCTTTTACCACTATTGCATTGTCTGTTCCAGACCATTTTATATATACTGAGTGTTTATAGGTTTTTAACCCAAATGACCCATTAATAATTAATAATTACACACACATTAAAACAAAAAAAACAATGCATGCTTGGTGGTTCAAAAAGTCAGACCTTTGATTCATTTATACATGGACAGAATAAGCAACAATAGATTCCGAAGCTAAAGTAACAAGCAAACCTTACCAAACAATACCAAGCCATGAAGCCACCGATTACCGGCTCAGTTCGATCACTGAGTACAATTCATTAAAACACCAGTTCTTAACTGGTTCCCAAAGGACTCCTCAATCAAGTGTTTATGTTCTGAACTAGCATTCAACTACAGCAGTAATTGACAGGCACTTAAATTAATTAAATTAGATCTGCACGTTTTCCACCAGAAAAATCATGGCCTATTCCAAAGCAGACGTTATTGACACAGTAAAGCTCAGTAGACAATCATTCAATCAAATGCACTAATGATTGAAGGGCACTTGGTCAGAGAACCATGTGACAGATCGATTTGCATAACAGTTGACCCAGTTGGGGGAAAAAAAAGTGTATGACCCTGAAGTCATATTCTATTCTATTCTATTCTAACACTTCAGAACAGTAGGCCACATCATCATGGTCCTCTGAGTAAATGTTAATACTCAGTAAATGAATTAGTCATACTGCCATTGATAGTCCAGGAAGAAACAAGTCCAAAGGGTGTTGTGAGCCCACTGCAAACTGCTTTAATTAACACATACATGGCTCAGGAGGAACCTTGGCTTGGGTACGCTAAGCACATATCAAAAAACTTTTCTGGGGAGCAGTCTGTTGTTCCTCAGGGCTTCTGTTGTTTCTCACAACTCTAATCCATTCCAGCAGCTAATCTTTGTTAAACCATTTGTTGAAAATTTATGGCCAGGGTGGGGCTTTAGTAAAAGGATTTTGGACAACTTTCAAAAAAACGTATCCTGTGAGAGAGTTTTAAAATTGTTATGCCTCAATAAAGAAACTTAAATTCACCATCAGAGGCTAGTTATGCAAAAATCCCTTTTCTTAAGCACCTATAAACAGATGTTTGCTCTGTGCTGGTAGGTCTGTCAAAAGACAAATAGAAGAGTGGTAATGCAGAACACTCTAAAAAATCGTCTCAGGTTACTTATGTAACCATGGTTCCCTGAGTA
>NW_015557154.1:0-600 GCF_001515605.1 Sinocyclocheilus anshuiensis
AGAACGTTTTGCTAACATTCCTATTAAGTTATGAAAACGTTATTTTGGAATGTTTTGTACACATTGAAAACGTCCAGTTTTTTTTATGTATTAAGAACGTTTTTTGTGGGGTTTCTGCGAACGTTACAGGAACATTCCATCCTACCATTTTGAAAACGTTATGAAAATGTTATTAGTGAATGTTTTTTAAATGTTTAAAATGTCCAGTTTTTTTCATGTATTAGGAACGTTTTTTCTTGGTTTATGTGAACGTTATAGAAACATTCCATTCTATCATCTTGAAAACGTTATGAAAATGATATTAGTGAATGTTGTTTAAACGTTTACATTCTTGGTTTAGTTATAGAAACATTCCATTCTATCATCTTGAAAATGTTATGAAAATGTTATGAGTGAATGGTGAATGTTCATTTAAATTTAAAAAAAATAATGTATTAGGAACGTTTCTTCTTGGTTTATGTGAACGTTATAGAAACATTCCATTCTATCATCTTGAAAACGTTATGAAAATGATATTAGTTAATGTTGTTTAAACGTTTACATTTTTAATGTTTTGAATGTATTATGAACGTTTCTTCTTGGTTTATGTGAACGTTATAG
>NW_015557154.1:1150-1693 GCF_001515605.1 Sinocyclocheilus anshuiensis
TAGAATTAGTATACAGTATATTCTGTACTAAATTTGCATTGTTTTCTTTATTAATTTTTTACAAACTACAAAAGCCTTACCTTATCTCTGTGTGGTGCAAACTTCAGTGTTTCTGATATGAAGTCCTCAATTACTTTTTCCAGCACCTTGGTGTGTGTTCGACGACAGGCTCTTAAAATCCAGTTTAAGATACAC
Organism: Sinocyclocheilus anshuiensis; assembly: GCF_001515605.1. NCBI lineage: Eukaryota > Metazoa > Chordata > Actinopteri > Cypriniformes > Cyprinidae > Sinocyclocheilus > Sinocyclocheilus anshuiensis. The sequence goes on from NW_015557154.1 coordinate 1,346, forward strand.
AAAACCCAAACATGTTACCGTTACTTACAATAAATTATGATTAAGCATACAGTATATACAATACACTGCTGATTTCCTCAATGCCTCATATGCAGTCTTTGGCCTAGCTTGCTCTGAAAATAGAGTTTGTCTTCAGCGACTTGCTATAAAATGTTTGGAATAAGAAACAACTGAGAAACAACTCACGGATTATGACATTACATATTTCCAGTTCCTGGAAATTCTTCTTTCCCTTGCGGCCTTTAAGACTATATTGGGCCCATAGAGCATTCGTCCCGAGTTTTCGAAGTAGTCTTCTGACCAACTCCCCAGGCGTGTTGCCTCCCATGAGGCTCAGCCAATCAATCT
>NW_015557155.1:0-192 GCF_001515605.1 Sinocyclocheilus anshuiensis
AAAACAAGTAGATAGAATAGAAAAAATAGAAAGCTAGGTTTTTTTAAATAAAAAGAAGATAAATAGATAAAGTAGAATTAAAATAAAATAGAATAGAAAGTGCTAGAGTTAGAGGGTCAAATGAAGATGGAACAGTGTTTTTAGTCATTTCTTGAAGATGGCTAAGGACTCAGCTGCTCGGATTGAGTTGGG
>NW_015557155.1:1260-2192 GCF_001515605.1 Sinocyclocheilus anshuiensis
AGGACAAAGGAGGGAGGAAAATGTTTTAAAGAGCATGCGAGAGTTAGGCGAATTGTTAATTTTGTTATGATAGTATGTCCTTTTAGCAGTGGAGGTATTAGCAGAGAATGAAGAGAGGAGTGATCGATATACATTAAGGTCAGTAGGATTTTGTGATTTGCACCATACTCTTTCTGCAGCTCTGAGCTTAGAACGATGCTCACGGAGAACATCAGATAGCCAAGGGGCAGAAGAGGTGGTACGAGCTGGCCTGGAAGACAAGGGGCAGACAGTGTCTAAACAAGACGTAAGAGTGGAGCAGAAAGTATCAGTAGCACGGTTAACATCAAGACATGATAACTGTTCAGGGGAAGGAAGCAAAGACGAAACCATAACAGATAGCCGGGAGGGTGAGAGAGAGCGTAGGTTACGTCTAAAAGTGACATGTGTAGGGGTATGTGTTGTGTCAGGAACCATGTTGAGGTTAAGAGTGAGGAAGAAGTGATCCGAGGTGTGCAGTGGAGTAACCAGTACATGATCAGTGGAGCAGTGTTGTGTGTAAATAAGGTCCCATTGGTTGCCTGATTTGTGTGTAGCCGTAGTTAACACTCGCTTGAGATCAAAAGAGGCAAGCAGATCGTGGAATTATAATAACAATATATAAAATGTATAATAATAATATACAATATATATGTGACCCTGGACCACAAAACCAGTCATAAGGGTCAATTTTTTTAAATTTAGATATATATGAATAAATAAGCTTTCCATTGATGTATGGTTTGTTAGGATCGGATAATATTTGGCCGAGATACAACTATTTCAACATCTGGAATCTGAGGGTGCCAAAAAATAAAAATATTGAGAAAATCGCCTTTAAAGTTGTCCAAATTAATTTCTTAGCAATGCATATTACTAATCAAAAATTACGTTTTAATATATTTACAGTAGGA
>NW_015557155.1:2317-13247 GCF_001515605.1 Sinocyclocheilus anshuiensis
AGGAAATTTACAAAATATCTTCATGGAACATGATCTTTACTTAATAACCTAATGATTTTTGGCATAAAAGCAAAATCGATCATTTTGACCCATACAATGTTTTGTTTTTTTTTGGCTGTTGCTAAAAATATACCCCAGCGACTTAAGACTGGTTTTGTGGTCCAGGGTCACATATATATAACAATGCTCACATGAATAGATGGACATTCGGATGGATGGATGGATGGCTATTCAGATGAATGGATGGATGATAGATATTCAGATGATGGATGAATATTCACATGAATAGATGGATATTCGGATGGATGGATATTCACATGAATGATGGATGATAGATATTCAGATGATGGATGGATGGATGGATATTCACATGAATAGATGGATATTTGGATGGATGGATGGATGGATATTCACATGAATAGATGGATATTTGGATGGATGGATGGACGGATATTCACATGAATGGATGGATGATAGATATTCAGATGATAGATGGATGGATGGATATTCATATGAATGCATGGATATTCGGATGGATGGCTAGATAGATTCCGATTGATGGATATTTAGTTAGATATGTAGATAGATATTCAGATTGATGGATGAATGAATGAATAGATATTAATTTGATATTTGGATGGATAGATGGATATTTATATGAATGGATAGCTATTCAGATGGATATGTAGATAGACATTCAGATGGATGGGAGGATGAATAGATTGATATTTAGATATATATGTGTGTATATACAGTATGTGTGTCTACACACACCTGCAGCTCTCCTGCAGTCAGGATGAAGTGTCGTCTCTCACAGTCTTTCAGGACTAAGCGTCATTCGTCAGCAGTAGGTGTGGGTGACTCGCTGACACTGTGTTTATGCAACTTAAAGAGCCGATCGCTCTGCTGAAGCAGTGATGTATGGCTTGCCAGGGGGGAAAGGATGATGTGTTCCTACAGAATGAAGGTACGGCGGGGAATCCAGCAGTCTGGCTGGATCCGAGTCCAGCACCAGAATGCCAATGTCGACTGCCGCTAAACACCATACAGGGACAAAACCGCTACGCATGAGACCGTGAGACCACAAGGATTCTGGGAGGATGACCTGTGAAGATCTCGCCACACACAACATGTTCAACATTTGCATTCGGAAACCGAGACTAAAATACAAAGAGGACATGGCCTGCACACGCTCACGGTTTCCTAACATGAAATAATAATACCACATTTGCATAATACAGTAATCATGAGACATAAAAAGAGACATTGTGAATTAACATGCAAGGTTTCTTTTTAACCGTAGGCATCATTCAAGTGCTTTACGAGCATGAAGATCCAATGATCACAGGTGCTGCTCTCATTGATGTTAATGGCAAACAGAGCGAGAGAGATGAATTGCATATTTACCACATGCTCATCTCATTTCACTTTCCAATTTAAAGCCTTTCAAGAGAAGCAGCTATCTGTTTTATGAAGACTCAACAGTAAGGATTTCTTTCTGCTGAGTTCAGATTTTTAGCTGCCCTCTAATATTTCCACTGACCCCACCACTAAAATAATGCATTTTATTTTTAGCGGTATATGTGTTTCTGAAAGAGTGTTATATTTAAGTATCCAATATACTGAAAAATAAAGTTTTTCAATAAACAGTTTTATGATATTATTATTACTACTGTAATTATTGTTATTATTTATAACATTTTTTAGGCATATATTGTTTGGTGTGTGTGTGTGTGTTTACATGCACACACACATTTGTAAACATTGGTTTGAAATTATTTGGTTTGAAATTTGAAATTAAATATATACAATATATAAACTTTATATCAAGGGTATTTATATAATTAATATATAAAGCTAATGAACTTACTTTTATTTACGTGATTCTTAAATGTTCTGGACTATCCAGGAAATATTTGAGGCTGTAACCGAAGTGTATTATCTGTAAATTACATTTAAGCACAATATGCAGTACATTAGTCATAATGGTCACTGCATCACAATAGTTTAGGTTTTTAAATGATCATAGACAAGTTAACTTGTCCTGGCACCCGTAAAGACAGCAAGACGATGCTTGGATCAAAAAACAACGCAAGATGAAAAACCTAATTGCAACCATGAAGATACATAGAACAAAGTTGAGTGAAACCGACATGACCAGAATACAGATCCAGACAGGCCATTTGAGAGCACTCCATGTTTATAGAACAAAGACAGCTATTCTTCTCAGGCGTGAGGATTTCTTCCTTGATGGATTTCAGGTTCCGACCATTGAGATTGAAATCTATTCCCTGTCGATGTTTTTCAACATGTAATCTGCCAGATTTGCCACGGTGGTGTGCCTGCCTCTCCAGGAGGGATGGCAGACGGCATCTGGACAAATGAGTGATCATTACCTCTTAACTCCGTCAAGTGCCGCGGTCGCAGATGGAATGTGAGATTGAAATCTGGAGAGAATACAGACATTTCGATTGAGGGAATTGTGTCGATGATGGCAATTTCTCTGCAAATTGGTTTGCGGTGTACTTCGGTGAATTTGCCCGATTGTTTGTAGATGGGGATGACAAACATGCAACAGATCAATAATTGACCTTACATTTTTTTATAGAGTTCATTGAAACAAGCTGATGCAGCGGCATCTTTTCCGATTAAAGTGTGTCCTGAAAATATAAGAGACTATTAGCAATGTAACGTCTTTACCATTGAGAAGTTGGGTTTTGTTGCCTCAAATTCAGCACAGTTTGCATTGTGGGAATTAATTTGGTGACTGGGATTTTGCAAAGTATAAATGCATATGCATTACATAATATGCATATCAGAACATATTTGATAATAGTCGTACTGTACTTGAACAATAATTGAAAGGAGCAAACTTTGTGGTTACCTCTATAGGTGAATGTGATATATAGTTGTTGCTGTCCATTTGGCAACAAGTTAAATTCTGCACTCTGACTAACGAGTAAAGTAATGTTAAAACTACAAAGCCACTAAGGGAACACAAGTGATAGAAAAAAGTTTCAATACTTTTGCGTTTATTAACAAAAAATTTGCGTTTCCCAGAGAAACTTTGCATTTGCTCAGAAAACCATATAAAAACAGTTTTCCCCCCAACTCATATTATTTACGTCACCAGTTTTGCGTTTGAGTGCAAAAGCTTCACGAGCGAATGCAAAGTTTGTTGGGGAAATGCAAAAGTTTTGCAAGTAAGTGCATTGTTTGTCAGGCGTGTGCAAAGGTTTTTGTGAGCGCATGCAGAGTTTCTTGGGAATGCAATTGAACGCAATTTTTGTAGGGGAGCGCAAACGTTTTGTGAGCAAATGCAGAGTTTCTCGGGAATGCAAAAGTTTCGCAAAGTTTGTTGGGGGAATGCGAATATTTTGAGCGTGAACACAAAGTTTGTCAGGGGAGGGAAAAAGTTTTGCAAGTGAATGCATAGTTTCCCAGGGGAACGCAAAAGTTTTGTGAACAAACACAAAGTTTCCCAGGGGTGTACAAAACTTTTGTGAGTGAGTGCAGAGTTTCTCAGGTGAATGCAAAAGGTTTGCGAGTGAACAAAGTTTCTCAGGGAACGCAAACGTTTAGGAGTGAATGCAAAGTTTGCTGGCGCAATGAAACAGTAAATGCAAAAACGAATTTTTTTGAGCAAATTTATTCCCTTACAAAACGTTTGCATTCCACTTAATAAATGTTTTGTAAATGAACACAAAGTTTGTCGGTGGAATTCAGAAGTTTTGTGGGTGAACAAAGTTTCTCAGGGAACACAAAAGCAGGCGCTCTGTACCAAACATCATTGCATACTTTTATGTAAAAAGACTATTGAGGGGATAGTTCAGCCAAAAATGACAATTTGGTCATTATTTCCTCACTCTCAAGTCGTTCCAAACCCATATGAGTTTCTTTCTTCTACAGAACTCAAAACATATTTTACAGCTGTTCATGTCCATACAATGAAAGTGTCACGATCACCAGCTGGTGTGCCCTTGATAACCATGAGAGGGCACATCCTATACCTCTGCCACTCAGTTTTGGACATTTCCCATAATCCTTTGCACGGACTCATCAGCACTCATTGTTTGCACCTGTGTATCGTTAACCCTGTCTGCTCACCCTATATAAGCCTGGTTCATTTTGTCGTTTATTGTTAAGTCTTGTATGTGTCTGTACTGCAATTCTAAGCTTTGTTTCCTGCTTTTGTTTCCCTGGCTGTTTTTGGATTACCCCTTTGCCTGTACTTTTGCCCTGTTGTCATTGTTTGGACTGATAGCTAGTGGTGGGCAGAGCGAGGCTTCATGAAACACTGAAACAGTCGAAGCAAATGTGCTGAGGCTTCGAAACAATTCGACACCTGTCTCAACGGTGACACCTAGTGGTCATTTTCAATTATTGCTCTGAAACAGCATTGACAACAAATCAGTTAAGTGAATTGATGAATTATAACTTATATGTTGTGCTCATCATTCCACCATGTGGGTTGGGGGAGTGGTTAGTGTGCATGACTAGCATGTTGTCAGAACCTGTCACTTTTGATTCGAATCCCGGATGAAGCATGTATATAATTATAATAAACATTTGAAAGTTGTACTTTTATTGTTCTGTTCTTGTAATGTGTTGTGACATCTCTCTGACAACTGAATGAACTCTTTGTGAATGTTATTTTGGTCATGAACAAATTAACATTAATAAAAGACATCAAGCCACAACGCCTGGCACTTTTTACATATAAAGATTTTTATATAAATATATTAATTGTTCTGCTGCATTAACTCCACTTTTATACTTTGTGGGAGTTAGGTTAAGACAGATGTGCAATCAGTACCGTCGCAAGGGCTGTGCCATGTGCGACCGCACAGGGCCTCGCGCCTCTAGAGGACCTCGCTCCTGGCGTGCATTTTTTGTTGTTTGTCTAATTTTATTACTGTTTTTCCACCCAATTTGTCCTTTGAAAGATTAAAATAGTCATAGCTGATAGACAGTATAAGACTCTGTGTATAAGAATGAGTAAAGCTGTTTGTTGATAGGATGACAAAGTTTTAAAAGTTAAACCTTTAGGCTGGTCTGCCTCAGTGGTCCAACAGCGCTCTTCAATGTCAAAATGATCGAGATTGCCAATCAAATCAAAGAAGGCGGGTCTTACTCTCACTGTCACAACGCAACGAGAGTTCATGGAAAGATGTAAGTAGTACTGTATCTGTATTAGAAAACTGTTTTACGATACAAATGTTCAGCGACCGACAGTAATAGATTATCTAGTGATGCAAACTACTCAACTTTTAATGAAATTTCGCCGTTTCGAATTGAAACTATGCGATCATGATTCATGTAAATCATAAATGAACGTGACAAGAGACGTTTGCATTTTCGACTATTAGACATACGAATAAGAGTGAATGTGCACATTTTAAAATAAAATATTATTTTCAAATAGTGTAAATTGATTACTATGATCAGTGAGAGCAGAACAGAGTTTTGTATTTAATGGAAAAGTGATTATATTTTGTTTCGTTTTTTCGTTAATTTAGAAAAATGTTTGGAGCAATTTTGTTCGTTAAATGTAAGTTTTTTTTTTAAAATAACGACCAGCGGCAGACAGTGAATTGATCATAGCCTATATGTTTGATCAATTTAGCCTTCTCAAATGATCACGACTTGCCTAAAAAAAAAAAATCTGTATACTGTATAAAACAGTTCAAGCATATCACAATGTTAGTTTAAATGTTTAACCTATACAAATGTGCACTATTAGACGCATCCAATCGTTTGTGCGGAGAGTGGAAGCTGAAGCGCGCTCTGCAGGACATGGAGGCGCCAGCGAGATCACTTGCATTTTTTTCTAACAGTGGAAACAACTTAAAATACGCAGTCATTTTTGCTCATACAAAGGTAAGAGTAATACATCATTATAAACTGTAAAGGGTCTAGTTTTATTTGTGTGCACTCACAATATCAACAAAATGTTGTGCTTTTATAAAATAAAACAAACGCTTTCTGCCGTCTTGGGCTTGAACAGGAGCGCTTCACAATAATGAACCTAAACTCAGCGAATTGCCTCACAGACATGATAAAAATATATAGAAAGCTTTAAATTACTAGGCTACTTTAAAACGACATAATTTAAATCGAAAATAGAAACACTTTCATTATGTAATCTGTGCATTTCTCTCTAAAGGCACATCCAATGAGGAGATGTGGCATATATGTAAAACTTTGTCCTGTAACTGTATAGCTGCTTATATTTTCTGATTTTTATGTTGCTCTGTCCTGAATACCTTAAAATTTTAAGGATTTGCTGCAACGCAATTTTGTCTGATATGTGAATTATTTATTAGCCTATTATTTTTTTTTTTTAATCCATGCAGCAAATGTTTTAAAACAGCTTTAAAACTTACTTTATTGCATTTCAGACGCTTTTAAAGTACTTTTCACTATAAATTTTACGGGTAGCGTGAATGTAAAACATTGTCATGAATTCGTTGTATTCCCATTTGTAAAATAGCCAACAAATTCATTGTTGTAGGCAAACCCAATCTCATGAAAGCACGATTTTCTGCTTCTATTTGGCGTAATATGCAGAAATTGACTTTGGCATGCAAAAGCCATGGCTGGTTCAGTCGACAGAAATACAGGACACACAGGCCTATAATAACTGCTGAAATGTTTGCGGGGCAATTCTCAGGTCAGTCTGAGCGCTCATGGTATGCACAGTGCTTACAGCCGTACACCTGCAGGCGCCACTGATATAGTAGATCTTACAATTCTTATGAGCATGTGCGTGACCGTGATTCACGCGCAAGCATGTCAGTGAGCACGACATCACAATCGATCAGATGCATGTTAAAGTTGCATTCGTTTTGATTCGCCTTAGTCACGTGACATGGGTGTTTCGAATCACACTTCGGGGCAGTGTTTTGAAACATCTGCGCTTCGGGATCTCCACACCGTGCCGAAACATTAGTTTCACGTCAGCCATCCCAACTGATAGCCACGATGTGATGTCACGATCACCAGCTGGAAAGTCAATGGAGTCCAAAAATTCTAAAACTCCAAAAAGATAAAAACTAGTGTAAAGATGCTGAAAGATATTCTCACAAGGATGTTCAACCAGGAACACATCCTACTTAGTAAAATCACAATCACCAAACAGATCAATCTAATGGCTGAGGTCAATAAAAGTAACACCAGCGGTGTAAAACTGGCAGTCGACTTCCTCGTTTGTCATGCAAATGGTCTGTCAGGCCTCCTTCAGCCTGAACGCTGGATGCCACTGACAGCATTAAATACCATCACAAAGCCAGAAGAATATAATCTGCCTTCGACAAATAACATCAACTACAGCCAGAGGTAAAACACTGATTCATGTTTAAAAGAGTTCATTTTGTACTCTTGTGAAATTCTGTTGGTCAACTTGAGTTGCTGCACGCTTTCAGCTGGGTACTGTATGTTTCTTGCTTTTTCTCTCTCTTTCTGCTTCTCCATTTGACATCTGTGCCATTATGTTCCTGCTGTGTGAGTTAGTATACAAGAGGAAAATTAAATCAAATAACATTAGTCCATGGCTATATTTACCACACTGTATTCAGTAGGTTGAATGGAAACCACTATAGTGAATCTTAGGGGGCATTTACACTGTTTTCAAGTAAACACAGAAAATGTTTTATACATTTTGGCCATTTGTTTACATGACAATAACATTTTGGGGGCCTAAAAACACAAACATTTGAAAACGGGTTTCAAAGTGCAAGTATTTGTAAATGATACAGTTATTGTCTGTGTAAACTACAAAACGCAAATTTGTGGAAACAGTGACATCACATGCATGTGTATTACATGTTTGTGTAGTTTCTTTACAAAGTGACATCGCCATCTACTGGCCTGGCATGAATAATACAGCGTTTTTAGTCACTTTCGTAGATCTGTGAACAGGGATTGTTTTGAAAAAGTTGTTGTCTGAAAGCAAAAATGCAAAGGAGAGACGTTTCCATTTTAGCACGTTACCTTGAAATATTTGTACATTTGATTAGAATCAAAATCCAAAAGTGATAAACTAAACAAAATAAACATGTATATTTTTAGTTTAAAATTAATTAATTACATTGGGTCTATACATATAATTAATATTTGATTCATATAATAATAATGTTTTTTTCATTAATAATAATTATTGCATTAATACTGTCTTTTACATTCATAAGTAGAAGTGAGTGTTTCTTTTTTTTTTCTTTATTTTATTATTATTTTTTATTTCCAGGAAGGATGATGTTAATATTTCAAGATGATTTATGAGAGCTGCCTGTTTTTGCTGTTTTTTTAAGTAACCTGAAATCATCATGATTTTAATTTTCTAAATGGAAACGTGTTTCTCGCGTCCAGCATCTGTGATCACTCGAGTGGCAAATCAGTTGAAATTCACAAAACATCCAGTAAGCAAAGCTTTTATGAATAACTTGGGATACAAGCTACATATTAAATTAACAATCTAGGATCACTTTAAAATGAGTTTGATACACAATCTTCTGTTCTTAGTTTTGTTATTGCTGACCACGCAGCGTAGAAAATACATCAGAGTATTAAGGTTAATTTTCATACCCCATTAATCTTAATTAAACTTTAGTAAGGTTTAAAACAAGAAAAAAAAAAATATATATATCTTGCACAGTGTTGCATTAGTATGTATGCATGTGTGTGTCACAATAATAATACTTATACAATTTATTTGTTTATTTACTAATTTAAAGAAATATGCTTTTGAAATGAACTATATAAAAATACATGTTTTTCTATCAAAATATTAATACTCGTATGCTATTCAGTTTGCAATTCAATGCAATTTGATAATAATGCTTCAAGAAAGTGCTCACATTAGTATTGCAACTCACCAAATACTTTGCCGCTGGGCTCTGAAAACCCAGGTGGCCCTAAAAGTGTCAAACACATGACAACAAACAACTTTTGTCCATTTTTGAGGCACATTCTTGCTATTATCAAGCTATTATCATTTGATAAAATCATATTTTCCCCACCAAAGTGCAGTGTGCTGCACATTTTTATGATGCTGTAAGCCAAAATAAGTGCTAAAAATCATTGACGAGTCATGCAGCTGTGCAAAAATTACGACTTCTGGAAGCGTTTCCTGTGTGGTTACAAGGGTCCAGGTGGAGCAGATCATAATTCCTGTCAGGAAACACAACTGCTGGGGCCTTACAAACAGATGGATGTGAGTCTCAGAGGACTTCACAGCGGTGCGAGGAATGGTGCTCTCAGTCCTGGGTCGTCACTGATGGGGAGGGATTCACTGGGGACGTGCACATATATGCTTGTCAAATTTCTTCTCTTCTTTCCAGTTGTTTTTCAGACACAGACCCTGCCTTAACCCAGTCTAACAATAGGATCCATTTAGAAATGCAAACGGTGGCTTTAAAGTAGCTTACTTTTATGAAATACCCCAGAGCTCATGCTTTGTGAATTCAATTTTGCTACATTTTATAAATGTGTGACACATAATCAATGCTGTGAATATTAAAAGATGAAGTATGTGCATAAAAATTAATTGTTATTCATTCCTGATAATAAGTGATATGAATGTAATTCTAATAAATTAATTGTGATTAATGACTAATTTACTGTGAAAGATGATTGATCTGTATGCTGTTATTTAGAATTTTTACAGTAAAAGCAGTTGTATTTAATGCAAAAGTAACCATTTGTAAAACATATTCTAAGTAAAACACATTTTAGAGTAAATTTACTAAACTAGCAACCACAATATAACAAAACAACACTCTTGTATTGTTTTTGCATTAATGTTTTAATCTTTTTTATAGTGAAGAGCTACCTATGACATTCTATGTGTATATATATGGTTTGTTAATCATTTCTTTCTCTTATAGTAGATAATTATAATTAACTGTGCACATTTATATTGTACTTTACAAAAGTACAATGAATATTTTTACGGAAATGTACAATTACTGCAGTAATATAGTTAAATCCTGTTAATAATAATTAAAAAGCATGAAACATTATAATTTAGAACATTTTAATTTGTTTATATTTTAATTTATAAAATCTGTTATGAGCTGTATGTTGTTATAGTGTAGACAAATATAATTTCTTATTCTTACAATTATTATAAATAATATTGATTATACACTGAACAAAATTATAAACGCAACACTTTTGTTTTTGCCCCCATTTTTCATGAGCTGATCTTATAAAGTATATAGGGCTGTGAATCTTTGGGTAGACAGAGATTCGATTCAATTCACGATTCATAGGTTTTCGATTCGATTCAAGAATGATTTTTGCAAATTTAGAACGATTCAATTCGATTCGATTCACAAATAAATTCGATTCGATTTGATTAACGATTCGATTCTGCATTCTTTAAGTGCATTCACAGGATTATTTAAATGCTTCCCCTAAATTCTTTAAATGCTTAGTCAGGGGGCAAATTACACAGCAGCCTTTATGGTTACAGAACCACAGGTTAGAGAAAAAAAAAACACTTTTGTCCATTGTTAGATGCTAGTTTAATGATGGTATAGCATGCCATGGCATACGTAACAATTTATGTAAGCCAAGATTTTAAAAAAGAGCTTTAAAAGTATTATGTATAGGCTAACATTTTGTCACACCAGGGGCGTAGCCATCATTTCAGAAGTGACAGAAATGTCAAATACAATAATGTTATGTATGTATGTATTATTATAATTACATTTTTTACAAGGAATTATTTTCATATCTATTACTTTGAATTTGCTATACGAAATCAAATACACTGCTGGACAATAATCAATCATTTGTAATCTATAATATCATTTTATGATTATTTTATATACTACAAACAATTATTACAATTTTCTGCACAGAATTAGGTAGAAAATATACTTTATAGTTTCTGTACTGTAATAAATATGTCAATTAGCACTGCATC
>NW_015557155.1:13650-52310 GCF_001515605.1 Sinocyclocheilus anshuiensis
TTTTCCTAATGGCAATTTTATGATTGTTTTATACTACAAACAATTATTTCAATTTTCTGCACAGAATAAGGTAGAAAATATACTTTATAGTTTCTGTACTGTAATAAATGATATGTCAATTAGCACTGCATCATTCATAAATTGTATTTATTTATTGTGTTTATTGTCTTAACGTTTCAGTTCATTCTGCTTTTTATTCAACTTAGCTGCAGATATAGCCTGGCACGTCTTAAGTTCTATGAGCGCGAGGTCAATTATTTTTAGTGCAAAAAATTCTTTATCTCATTTTCATAAAATAAAATGCTATAGTAATTAACTTTTCCTCTCCATCGGCGAATGATGATTCTGAAAGAAAACGCGACCGATGTCTGTTTGCTAAAGCAACGAACACTACTTTCATGCATCTGATTATCAGATAAACCTCGCTCTCTTATTTCAAGGTTGTTGTTAATGCTGTGGTTATTTGAACAGTTTCCTTCGTACATTCAGTTCAACAACATTGTTAAAACACATTTATCATTCAATGGAACTGTGCGTATGCTTTAGACACTTACATTTTTGCTCTGTCCATGCAATAAATGCGCAGCCTTCGACTGCTCAGGTAATGTCGTTAGACATTTACATTTTTGCTCCGTCCATGCAATAAATGAGTGCTCAGGTAATGTCGTCGGTATGACCGAGAGCCATTGGAAAAACTACAGAAAAGTAAAACTACTTCACTTTAGCATTACTGGCCAAGAGTACTAAGGAGAGATCACACATCAGCTGCTCAAAAATGTGTCAGTGTGATGAATGGAGCGCGAGCTCAATCTTGTGACAGTTACAGGCGGTAAATAGTGCAGTGCGTGAAGGAAAGATGCGAGGGCACGAGCACTGTTTAAGGTTTACATTAATTCGTGCTTGTAGTAATTTAATGTGTATATATTTTGAAAGCATTAAATCGCTATAGAAATCGCGATTCATTCGATTCTTAGCGTTTTAAATCGATTACTGTCCGAAATCGACGATTCACAATTCAAAAATCAAGTTTCAAGATATGCATCGTCAGGGTTTGTAATCGATGCATCGAGAAAACGAGTGAATTGTTACACCCCTAAAAGTAAATTGTATTCTGTAGTTTTACAAAATGTGCCATTACTGTAAAAATATTGTTAAATCCTGTTAATAATTATAAAGTGTGAAAGATTATAATTGAGCATTTACATGTTTGTGGTGGAGGTAACAAATTACAAATACTCACATTACTGTAATTAAGTAGTTTTTCCGGGTACTTGTACTTTTTTGAGTATATTTTTAAAGCTGTACTTTTACTTGTACTTAAGTACAAATTAAGCAAAATAATCTACTTCGTTAGGCCTTAATCATAGTTCGTTACTTAGTACGCCCACAATTTGAATTGATATTCAAACCTTTGACGGCACTTCAGTAGCCAATAAAGATATCCGATAGTAAACAGACCAATAACAGCCCTGATATCTGAACCGGGAAAAGCCGCTGCTGCAGCAGGTGAAGCGCTGATCAGACAGTGTGGGAGCTCAGCGTAATTTATGGACTCATAGTTTGGAGAAACTTGGTAGTGTTATCATAAATATCTATATTTTGATACCAATACTGAAATATCTGACACGGTTCCATTACTCATTTTCCACAGTATCTACCGAATATACACCGATACAAGCTACGTCTCTCTTTCCTCTCCGACAGCGAGTTTGACACGCATCCGCTTCCTGTCAATTACAGAGTCTGAATGTCTGCGCGGTATTGCAGGTATTCCGCATAATTTGAATCATTCCCGCACAAATGTGGCGAGCGCTTTATTGTAATATGAGAACACAGTCATGTAATCGCAGAAAACTGGATGCGAGCTCTCAAATAGGCCTAACTTATACAAATTAACTGTCTATCTTCTCACTCCGATATTGCTTGTGCGCACTCAGACTATGTGCAATCGCGATCTCTCCATGCTTTTAAAGTAGAAATTATTTCTCTTTGCTCCTGGATTAAACTTTAGTTATCAACCATTTAGAATAGATCCACGCCTGACCGATGAAAAATCCTACTGGAAATTTTATTGGCTGTAAGTGAAATGCACCAGAAAGTCTTTCAATAATCAAAGATGGAACTTTAATTTCTTTACAATGTAAGCTTATGCTAGAAATGTTTCGGAATGGGATATTTGTATGATTTGTACATATAAATATCCTAGTCTGTCTAACTGCATCACTACATTGTACAGACATTACAGGTCAAAGCCAATCTGATGTTCCATTTATCTAAATAAATAGGCCTAACATATATGGCTCTTAAATCACTGCTTATAAAAATTCTGTGTTGTCATATTTTGAATACCTCAAACTGAATTGAGGTCATTTGTTTTTTAATTGTATTACTGACTGTGTACTTGTCTTTTTTTGTAAATTCAATTCCGTTTGAAATCAAAGTTGAAATCAAGCTTCCTTGTGCTGTAAGCTTTTGCAACAAAGTTACCCTATTTTAAAGACACAAATACACAGAATGCACAAATGTTTAAAATTGTTCATCATATAAAGCGAACATGTCTTTTTAGAAGACTTGGATTAAACCTCTCAAAGCTTGAAATAATGATTGCCTTGAAAAAATGGATGGACAAAAAACTTTGAGATATTAAAATATCTATATGGCAGTATACAGTATGTGGTAGTTTTGCCAATGGTATTGAAAATGCTTGTTGAAAAAGTCGTCTTGAAATCAAAAATGATTTCAGAACAAATAGTCTTCTGGTGAACAATTGAACCGTGCAAGTCAATACACTGAAAAACAAATTGTCTGCCATCGTAATCTTTAATCAAAAACTGAAAATTGGCTTCCGCTCTGGAATGGCGTTCTTGCTCTGATGACGTCAGTTTGACGGCTTGGGGAGAAGTCATGACATAAGGACAAATGTGCTGTGCACACTACAGTCTCAGTGCTAACAATGTCTCAGACACTAATATTTTAGCTGAATCGCTGTCTGGCCATCTGGGATTTCAGAAAGGAGATAAAGGTTAGGGTTATATATTTTTTCAGTATTACATGACATCGTGAGTGTGTATATGCACAGGTTGTTGTTTTTTGGGGTGCATCTGGCAGAGCGTTAGGACCCAGAAGTGGTGAAGCGTAATATCAGACGTAACAAGCAGATATTCTTAACCACTATCCAACTGTGAATCTGCTGTGATAATTTGTACTTTTACTTAAAGGCACAATATGTAATTTTCGCCGCTGGAGGGCGCGTATTCAAAATAAACAAATCGACAAAGGCGTAGTTTGATGACGCTTGATGAGTGTGGAATCATGGGAGTTGTGGTCTTCATCTCCACAGCCGATGCAATCCGACGGGACTCGGGCAGAAATCCTGTTCATGGTTGAGATAATGATTTATTAACGTAGTAGAATGAAGCAGGGTGAGGCTGAAAGCTGAAAGCTCCTTCCAGTCGTGCGTATGTGGGGAAAAAAAGCAGCGCTGTTTTATCATACTAGATACATTTGAAAGTTCTGTTATAATGCTACTCTGTGCGGTCGTCACCGGTCTATTAAAACGCACAACATATTAAAGTGTCTTTGGTGTTTCCATGTTTTCTACAAAACAAAACCGGAAATCGAGGGGTTATGACGTCATTAGCAGGCGACACAATGACACTATGGACACGGTCCGTGTCACTAGTTAAAATTGCTTATTTCTCTGGATTTAAACATTCTTCGAAACATTTGGGATAGTGCAAGTGCACAATATATAACACGGTTCTAGTGGTTTTGGGATATTTTAATAAAAAAATCTTACATATTGTGCCTTTAAGTATTGTTTTGACACCAGTACTTTTACTTGTTATTGAGTATTATTTCAGCAATGTAACAGTACTTGTGCTTAAGTACAAATTTTCAGTACTCTTTCCACCACTGCATGTTTGTATTTTAATTTATAAAAGCTGTTATGATCGGTGTGCTGTTATTATTTTCAATTTTTAGAGTAAAGTTTACAGTATAGTATTAATATTTTATGCAAATGTAACAATTTTTGTCGAATACACTAAAATTTACTAAAGTAGCTAAACAACAAAAAAGTAACTAAAGACTAAAGTACATATAAATAATACAGTACATATAAATGCATAACCAATAAAAATATGAATAAACTTCAAATAATAAAGATTTTGAATGTAAACTGCAAGGTAATTAATATGTTGTTACAGTATTAACAAGAATCAGTATTTTACAGTAAGATTAGTGTAATTAATGCAGTCTAATATATATTTTTTTTACCCATTAACAGGTTTTTTCTGTAGAATTTTTGCATTAAAACTCTGAAATGTACTGTGTATATAACCACAGAAAACGTCTCGGTTACGTATGTAACCCTCGTTCCCTGAAGGAGGGAACGGAGACGTCACGTCGGCTGACCGACGAAATTGGGATCTCGCTTAGAGAGACCAATCCACTTCGAGTGTAAACTAAACGAGCCAATCAGCCGACGTGACGTCGGGAGTGACCGACTGAAAGGGAACTATAAATTTGAAGTTGAAAACTCACAGTTTTGGCATAACTTTATACGAACACAAGCCATTTGTATTATTTGCCCGCGAATGTGAAGTGGCATTGCATTCTGTTGCCTCATCCATACAGGCTGTGCAAAGGCATGCATCAGAATTGGAGGTCAAGGACACATTTTTTTTTCCATTTGACTCCTGTATGAGCTGTACTCCTCTTCTAAATCTAAAAAGGAATGAATAAATGACCTTTATTCTCTTGCTGTAGAGATTTTGCTCTCGGGAGAAAAGGAGACGTTGATGGCCATGCTTCTGAAATGAAATGGTGTTTCCTTTGCTATCAGAATGATCAGTGTTACGATGGAGAAGTTGATGTATCAGTCATGACCACAGAAGAACAATAGGAAAAGGGGGTGGCAACCTAAAACAAATAGCAAAAAAAATAAAAATAAATCAGAGTAGAGAATACAATGTCCTCCTCACCTGGCAGATCACAGCATGACCGTTTATTCTCAAAGGTGGTATAATGCTTATGTCCAGCTTTTCATGTAGACTCTCAATTTTATCTATGAGTCTTTGGAGCATAACATGAGTCTTTTAAATCACACATATTTGTTATAAAATAATCTATAATCTATAAATAATATATATATTTAAAAATTTAATTTTTTTAATTACCTTAAACAATATGTTACTGTGTATATGCATTCAGCCCTGTTGCCACATGATTTTACCTCTGTTAAAACATTTCTAAAAATTGTGGGACAATTTAACGTCATTACGTAGAAGGACAAGTAAAAATGCGTAATAAATCTTATTCAGCTTTCTCAATTTTACACAACATGTAGTGTTGACTACATTCATCTTGCTTAACCATTCAACCCTGTTACCCAAGAAAAAAATGATCAACAAATATTTCACTTTAATATATGGGAAATATAAGACAATGAATAACTATAAACAAACATTTGTTTCCATTTTAGTCCCTACTGACAGCTTAATTTCAATTTTCAACCCTGTTACTCATTCTACCACAGTGTTAAAAAGAATTGTCCATTTCATTTAAAGCTTAAAGGGATAGTTCAAAAAGTATTCTCGTAGCTTCATAACATTATGTTTGAACCACTGCTGTCACATGGACTACTTTAACGATGTCCTTACTACGTTTCTGGGCCATAAAACGTTTCAGTTGCGTTTCTGTCTGTGAAGGGTCTGAAAGCTCTCGGATTTTATCAAAAAATATCTTAATTTGTGTTCCGAAGATGAACAAGGTCTTGCGGGTTTGGAAAGCCTTGAGGGTGAGTAATTAATGACAGAGAATTTTAATTTTTGGGTGAACTATCCCTTTAATGTTCATTGCTAGACAATAACAATATCTCACAGATCAGTTTTTAAACAGTGTTTAAATGTCCAAGATTTTGGTAACAGAGTTGAAAAATTAATTATAATACCTCCTGATTGTCCAAGTGTGGCCACTATCCTAGTTTCCTATCCCTAAATGGGAAACAGGTCAAAATTGTTCTTTATAAGTAACTTCACCCCATAAACAGCCAGACATGATTTTAATAACCCCCACCTGAGTTTAGTTGATTCTTGACCAAAATATCCCATCTTTACAGCATTAAAATATGTGACTGAAAGCATGTAATTTGCTTTGATTTGTTGTCATAAACTCAATATATTTTTTTTCCACGATCAGCCTGAAACTGTCACATCGAAGTGACAAGTGGATGACACCATCTGTAGTATGAATAGATGACGGTATAGATGAAAACTAGGGTCTGGTCACAAAACCTCACAAAGTGTTCTCAAAGGATCCGCCATAACCAATTTCCTATTCAGATTCTTCATGCTCAACCATGTTATTCTGCATTCATTCACTTTCTGCCTCTATGTATCTATAAATAGACCATAAACCTCTGAGCAGAGAGTTTACTCTTGCAAACATAGCCAGAAATGTGAGGGATTTAAATAAAACGTTTAAAGGATTAGTTCACCAAAAAAAAAAAAGAATACTTTATCATTATTTACTCACCTGAAAGTCTTTCCAAATACTCACACTTTCTTCCATCTGTTGAATAAAAAAAATTGTTATTCTAAAGAATCTTCACGCAGGTGTTTTCAGTATCTTGTGTGGAATACATTTAAATTTGTTATTAAAAATAACAATCATGTCCCAGTTTTGTTAACAGTGTCACAAAAATCACAAACCCCATATAGTTGATTTTAAGTATTAACTATTAGCTGTGTCTCACATTACACTTGCAACCATGTTACTGCAGTTTAAAAATTGCAATATTTAAAAAGTAAAGATTGTGACACCCAGAAAGTAAAGCATTTGGACATGGCAGGTATGACAAGTAATAAATCTCATTTATTTTCCAAATTTTTACAAACTTGATTTTGCAACCATTTAACCATTCAACCCTGTTACCCCATAAAACAATTATCCCACAAATATTTTTCTTCAGTTAATGGGAAATAAGTCAAACAATAACTAAAATTAACATTTGGTCCTGTGCAAGCCCCTACTGACAGCTTAAGTTAAATGTTCAACCCTGTTACTCATTCTGCCATTGTTAATGTTATATACTGTATGTTGTTCTTGTAATTTAGAGGCTTATTTAATGTTTATTGCTAGAAAATGACAATATTGCATAAATCATTTTAAACAGTATTTAGACATTCTAATTTTGGTTACAGAGTTGAAAATACCTCCTGTAAAATTAGTAACACTATTTCCTGAGGTTGGAGATCAACATTTTCACTTGTTGAAATAATCAATAATCAAATTTAATTAATTACTGATCTGGTTCCTAAATTTAATTCACTGACTCAGCTATGGTTACATCTTAATTATACTGTCACACATTCACACTGGCTACGTTTACATGAAAAATGTTAGGTTCAAACGGACTGAATTCATTCCGATTGATGAATCTGATTGTAGTGTTTACCTGGACGCTAAATAAAGTGATCGGGCTGATGTACGCGTTTGTCACAAGCTTCAAATTGGAATTGATTTTTTTTTTGACATGCGCACACTGCACAAATATAGAGTTTGTCACTGTTTGCACATAATAACCACTCACTTTCTTTATTTGTTTCTAACAGCAGAATGAATATTATCCATTTATGGATAAATATACATATAAACCGCTGTGCCGTGCTGCTCATATTTATCACGCAGTAAAAATTCCCCTCCCCGCGCCCAAAACAGGTAGCCTGTGGATGAGAATCCAAAACAAGGACTGGAGGGAAGTTGTCTTGCTCCACTTCAAGTTGCCTAGTGAAAGGAGAGTTTTATAATGACAGGACACGCATTTATACAATACTTTATTCAAAAGGAAGAGCCGTTCTTTCCGTACGTCATTATGCTATTTCTGCATCATTGCACATGCACAGTCCTTTCAGTTTCAGGGTTCAGTCCGATCGAGTGTTTACATGCACTCTCAATCATATTAGAAAATGAATAAACCACCCCCTTCAATCCGATCAAAATTTAATTCCGATCCAGCTCAATCGGTTCGATTACGGTGTTTACATGAAGGCTTTTCAGTCCGATTGAGCCGTCAATCCGATTACAAATGGATTATTTGGTTGCATGTAAACGTAGCCACTGTTTGGACTTTGATTTCAGTTTTCACTGAGTGAGTTGTCCTGGTTTCTGAGTTGAGTTCATCATTAGGTTCAGGTGTGTCTTGTTAATTATCTTTGTTTGTTCTCTGTATTTAAGTTCCTGTGTGTTCAGTTTGAGTTTTTCCGGTCTTGAGTCGACAGAGTTTGAGTCTACGTCTTCGTGCTAGCCTGTATGTTTGGATTACCCTTGTTGGATTACCCTTGTTGGATTAAAGACTTTGAAATCTTCTTCATCATCAAGCATTTATGTCAGAGTAGCTGTGACAATGACATACTGTACAGATGTCATGGCCAATATTTCAAATCTTCTGATTGCACACATTTTGTATGGACTATTTTAAATAAATAGTTCACAAACACACAGCTTTTCACATCACAAGATGTTAACTGATGGACTGGAGTCGTATTCTGGTATTCTGGGTTTTCTTAGTAATGCATGTACTTCCTGAAGCTTTGCTTCTTGTAAATACTACCGTGTATTGTGCATGTTATTTTTTGACAGACATTGATGCTGTGATATTCAAATGATGTGGATTTGAAAACAGATGGATCGTAAGGTAATATATCGTTAGGCAGCAAGTATTCAGTGAAGTGATTGATTCCCATAAGTGTGTTATGTCTACATTTTTAGTTCTAATATTCCAACTGACAGCCAGCCTACGTTTTTGACAGATGTGATAACGTGTGTAAGGTATGAAAATATACAATATGAAAATGAAAATATGATTTTTCGGTAATTATGTAACGTGCTGTAGACATTCAAAATGCTTTCTGCGTAGTTACACATATTTTAAGGAATATGTATAACTAATGCACTTTCATGCAGTGAAAGAACGCACTCTAAATGCGTACGCGCACTAATTTAGTGTAGTTGCTTATGCGTGCAGTCTGTAGGTGTGTTTTGTTTGGTTTTTGCAATATACTCTGTCATGATGTCTCACGAGTTCAGTATTTGTGTTAAACCTGCACAGATGTGGCTTGCATTAACTTCCCCAAGAAATTAATCAGTGAACATAACTCACGAAAAGTAACCCGCCAAATTGGCTAGTGATTTGACAGCGTTAGCCGCCACAGCTGATTTTTACCTGCATTTGGCGGGTGTTAATTTCACACCCTGTATGTGTGTGTATATATATATATATATATATATATATACAGGTGCATTTGAATTACTGAAATAAATGAACTTTTCCACGACATTCTAATTTATATATATATAATACAAGTACACTAAAAAGAAATTCATTATGAAAATAATTAAAATGTTAAGATGATTTTAAATATGCTGGTTGGTTAGTTAGTTTAATTAGAATATAATACACAATAGTTATGTTAGATATGAAAATAATTACAATGATTAAAAGCATTTTGTTTGTTTTTAAACACGATTTTGTACTAAATACACAAGCCTTAATTTTAAAATCTCACTTGCTAGTTAAGTACTGTGGCACCTGTCTTTCAAGAAAAACTAATTGTAATGTTATGCAATCATTTTCAACAGCCATTATTTGCCTCTTCACATTCACCGTTTCTGGCTTTTTGCTGAAGGTGTGGGGGGGGAAATACAGATTACTCAAACTTGGAAAATGTTCAAACGTTTTTACTTTTTTTTTTTTTTTTTTCCCTGCAGAGCTCATTAAATCTGAAAGAATTTATTTATTTGGTGCCCAGTCTCGGCAGAAATCTCTGTGACCCCAGCCCTTGTGTGGGCAAGTGTGACCTCTGAGTCTCTTACAACACTGCTGTTGATACACACATGAATGAGGTATTAGCTTAAGTATGTGTTTCCCAAGGTTCAACACTGAAATTGAGGTACAATTATACCCATAATTACAGAAATGAAATGTTTTACATCTAGGGATCTGCAGAAATATGGCATTATTGTGTTTTGCATCAATTTGTTCATCCCTTAAAGAGAATTTAAAGTGAATGGGCAGCTGTAGTGAAAACACCCTAGGGCTTCACGTGGAGAGAGAAAAAAAACAAACAAAAAAAAAACAACAACAAATGATGCTAATAAACCGTAAAGAACAGATCAGGTAAGTGGCACAGAACTGCAGCTAAATAAAGGCTCAAAGTGGATATCATTGCTATTCAGTGATCATAAAATGTTGGCCTTAGGTGCTTAAAATCAAACTAAAGCACAGTCTAAAGTATGTGTGCATATTGCATTTATATTGCTTTGGTTTCTATTTTAGAACGACTTTAAAAAGTAATTGTAGCCCAGTTACAGTGAAAAATACATTAAAATAAACAAATTTAATTAGCCTATTCTATTTACGTTAGTATGTGAAGTCGAAATCAACCCCAACTTTGCTTTAAAAAGCATCGCAAGAGCTACTAGCCGAAGATCACATGATCACAAATGGAAATCACTTCCGTGAATCGCATTTTCCCTTCGCTAACGGACTTCTGGAAGGGCCCTTCGTGAAGGGACTCAGTTGCTCACTTTCATTTGGAACGTCCCTACAAATGGCATCCCCTTCCCGAAGTGCCCTTCAAGGGCGCAAAAAAGCAGTTTGGAATTCACCCAAAAACGACTCCATGAAGCCTCAAGTACTGTATTTATAAGTATATTTTAAAGTCCCCATGAAATCAAAATTAAAGTTTTTTGGGTGTTAGTATCAATATGTTAGTCTTAAGGTTATCTATAAGGCAGTGTGCGCCAAAACAGTGACAAAATTCGCATTTAGAAGATATAAGCATTCAAAGCTTGCAGTTCGACACTTCCGCCAAAACGGCTCAACGATTTTTTTGACGTCACATCGTACTTCAGCTTCTCATCAAACTTTCTGTCCAATCAAATGCTTTCTAGAATCCGAAGCGCTTGCCCCCTACACTATAAAATAGACGCTGAAGCCGCGGCTGAATTCGGTCACTTGTCCACAGAATTAGTATTTTCTGTACAGTGAATGGCACGTAGTGCACTATATAGGGGACAGGGAACGATTCAAACAGTGTAAATATGCTTTCCATTGAGAAAAAAAAAGAAGTCTGGTTTCGCGCTGTCACGCTAACCACCGCACCGCACACACACTCTGCTCCGGTCCAGAGACACGATAGCACGGAGCGGATCACATGCGCGAGTCGGCGCAGACCACAAAATGTATCGGAGCTATTTGAATTCTACACAGAATGCTATATTTTATAGCAATATGGATGAGATTGTGGCTGGCATACCCTGTCAAATGCGGCTTTACGGAGCTCAACGGCTCTGAACGGCTCTAGCCCAAGCTGTGATATAAACGAACGCTATTGGCTATTTTAAAAAGGGGCGGGGCTGCTTGATATGTCTGCCCTGTCTTCCTGTTTCAGTTAAAATGACGTCAACACATAGAGTAACGTTGCGTGTTTCTAAGCATTTCAGGGGACCTTTAAAAAAAATCTAGTTCCTACATTATGTTTCTATACATTGACTCACTGGGTCTCTAACCTGCAATATGCAGAAAAAAGACAAAATTGTGTCTGGTAGGCTAAAAAACATTTTGTTCACTTTTAGAACTATGTTAGCATGTGCTAAAGCTACCTGACAGGAATAAAATCAAAACATTAGTTTTGATTTCATGGAAACTTCAAGGATAAATTTAATTCCTAAAATGTCTCATGTTGTTTCCTGTGTGAACTGTTGAAGCCAGAATTTGAAGTGAAACATATTGGACGACTTCTAGAGAGCATTTTATTAGACATAAAACATGTATAAGCCCAACAAATTAGATGAATCATGAATATGTTTGTCTGTTTTCCTATTAAAAAAGACAAAATTGTGTATATCTGGTAAAAGAACATTTTGTTTACTTTTAGACGTATGTTAGCATATGCTAAAGCTAACTGACAGGAACAAAAAGCCATAAAATATTAGTTTTGATTTCATAGAGACTTCAAGGATAAGACTGGTTCCTAAAACATCTAACAACACCTTTTTACCATGGTAAAATCACTGTAACATATGGTATTATTGATTTTTTTTAATTCAAAAGTAGCTCTCAGATACAGAACTCTGCTGTTTGACTTGAAGACAGCATGAAACACCATTCACAACCCGTTTTACCTCCATAATGTGATGTATTTCCAAGTAAAATTGGAAATGTAATGCAAAAATGAGATTAGGAATGTGTATTAAGAACGTAAATGGTCCATTATGATTGCATGTTGACGTTTTTCTACATTTATAGTATGTGAGGAGATCTTCTAATCTAGGCTACTAATAATAGTGGATGACTTTACCTCTCAGAATAAACCTTCTTTAAGGAGACAGAGAAAAAGTATGAAAGGGACAATGTCCCTTATCATCTGAATGTCTTATTTACCTTTGTTTTCAAGCCGGCCAGTGGTTTACAAAAAACCCACCACCTAAAGAGCGCAATCAGTCTCAAAATCTGTGTGTAAAATAAACACAGATTCAGCTTACATTACAGGTGGATTACATTACAAAACGCCTCTCAGCTCAGTCTATAGTGGAGGACTTTTTTTCTCTCTCTGGCGCTAGTAATGGAGTGAGGCTGGTTCATCGGTTATGCTGTCTGGACTGTCACGGCACATTTGAGTCCTTTGAGGATCAAACCACAGTCCAACTACACAGCTTTAGGCCTGGCCTTTAGCTCGCTGGCTAGCATGTTCAGCTCCACTTCCAAAGGTCATTAATTTGAGTCTTACTTGAGGAAACATGCGGGCTGTCTCTGGGAACATTTTATTTTTTATTGTTTTTCGTTAAATTGGAAACATTGGGGTTTCTAAACCTTTAAAGATATGGAGAATTTATTTATTCATTCAGTGTATTTCATAAAAAATTCCTTTCCTCAGATGGAAAGCGATGAATGCGGCCAAACGCAATGTCTTTCTGCCAGTACGAATTCCCCGGGTAACCTTTCGCGCTAAAGAACTAGTACGCTAGCCTTTCAGAAGCAAAGGGGTTTGGAGGGACTGGGCAATTTCGATCTTCACAAGCAGATGGTCAAAGAACAGCAGTAGGGAGTGTGTTGGATTTCATACTCTATACTGATAAATTGATTCGGCATCTGTTCTGTTGCCACAGAGTAGAAATGATTCTTTTGAATTCTGACTGAATTCTTTTGAAGTTCTTAGTTCTTAAGAAGAGTTTAAATATTTCACGCAAGTCTTATAGATCATGTTTATGGCAAAAATATTTTACACAATTTGTAAGGACCACGTTTATGATAAAAGTAAATATTATTGGTATTTTTCAAGAAAAAAAATAAATATTGAAAGTTTGAAATGACTTGAGAGTGGAAAACATATAGTGAGTGTTGCCATTTTTGGGTGATGTATATTGTATACCATTTATCATTCAAACTTAATAAACAAACAAATTATAACATGAAATAACACAATTGGGATATCTTACACAACCTGTAAAATCCTGGTATTTTCCAAGAAAAAAATAAATAAATATGAGTTTGAAATGACATGTAAGTGGGGAAAATAGTGATTTTTTTTTTCATTTTGTGGTGATGTGTTGTATATTGTTTACCATTCATCATCACCTAACCCTCCCACCCCAAAAAAAGCAAACAAATAATAAAATAAAAAATGGGATATTTTACACAACTACTAAAATGCTATTTTCCAAGAAAAAAACAAAGGTTTGAAATTACATGAATAATAATAATAATAATAATAATAATAATATATATATTTTTAATTTTGGGTGATGTATTTATCATGCAAACTTAAATAAAATAAAAATACATTTTAACATTGTAAATAAAATAAAAATGTAAATGTTATTAAAAAAGTTACATTTGTAGGCTACGACATGACAGTTAGCAAAAATATTTAACAAATCAAAATGTTACATTCACATTGGGGAAATTCAGACTCAGACATGCTTTATTTGCCATTAGTACTGGCATGCACTTCAATTACAAACCAGATAATACACTGCCCTCTACTGGGTAGAGATGATAATCAAATACAAACGGTGCATTGATAATTTACTGAGTCTGCTGTGGACGAATTTGACAAAACTGAACACAAACTTCACACAACTGTTGTTTATTAACTTCAGTTTATTAGTAACTGAAGATCAAATATGATCTTGTATTGTTGTTCTGTTTTAATATTGGTCTATATCAGTTATAATACGGGCTGTTATTGTTTTTTTGCTTCGTTTTTTTTTTTTTTTTTTATAAAAGTGCGCCCTCCTACGAAAACGAGACACTCCCTCCCGCACCTATTTCTCTATGTTGAAGACGGGACCGGCTTCCCGTGTTCGCCCGGCGCCTCACCCCAGGGTGTGCACGTGCAAACCGGGTGCAAGTAAAACCGGATGCTGCTTCGCGGCACAACTGAAGCCGCGGACACGTCAAGTCCTTCACGGGAATTGCGTTTAGCGTGTACGCAGCACGCGCAGTCCTAAGCACAGACTCGCAAACTTAATTTAACACTTTAGAAAGTTAATAAAGTAGGAAGTTGCAGTTTAGAGTCAGCGATATCTTTATCTTATCTTATTTGCAAAAGATTGGAAATAATTTCGGTTTATTTTTTTTAGTATCAATATCTGGCAACACTGCACTTAAACTGAAAGTAATCAAAAAAGCCTATGGACAGGTTTTTTGCTGACAGGATACGACATTCGGTAAGGGAAACGCAAAAATTATCATGATATTATTATTATTATTATTATTATCTGTCATAAACAGTAGCATTTAACACTAGTACACACAGATCTGTAGAACAAGTAGATTACAGAATGATATGAAATATGCAAAAACTAGCCACGAAGAAGTCTATGCTGTGTCATTCAGTATAGTTATATAATATTTTTGCAATAAACAACTTGCAACCCCCCCATCCCAAAAACTCTGAGGAATATTTCCAACACCTTGTTGAATCTATGCCACGAAGATTTAAGGCAGTTCTGAAGGCAAAAGGGGGTCCAACCCGGTACTAGCAAGGTGTACCTAAAATATATAAAAACATTTATTACAAAAAAAAAAAAATTTAATCAATTACATACATTTTTATAGGGGGGAAAATGCTTTTCTCACAGTATTTTGGTAGCAGGAGAGGGTCTAAATAATTCTGAATGACATAAATATAATTATACAAAAGTAATGAAAAAATAAAAAAATATTTTAATTAATTTGCATGTACTTTATAGTATATGCAAGTTATAGTACTTTATAGTATATTATTACACGGCTCTGTGGAATACTTGATTCTGATTGGTCAGTCGTGACATTCTGAGATGTGTTATCCCTTGATAACAACCAGTAAAAACTAATAACACAGGCTCATCCAGGTAACTGAAGTCAGCGCTATACTCTTGCTAGGAACAGTTTTTCTTCGTGGAAGCTTTGCGTTTGGTTAGCTAATAGAATATTAAAACTCAATTCAATATTATGTGTAGAATTGTTTAATGTCATCCTGGTATCACAGACTCGCTCTCTCGTTTCATACAAACGCAGCTGCTGCCATTTTGCCACGATTGTTTTGTATGCTGTAATGGATTATAAGATAACTAACAAACTGGTAAGATTTTAAAACAGTTTAGTCTTAAATCAATATCTTTTATTGCCTTAATTATTTATGTGGTGAAATGTTGTGTAATAAGTGGTTTGACAGCACCTTTCCCTTAAATGTCCGTCTAGTTTGAACTTGCCGCTTGCTCGCAACTGATTTCTTCACGGAAGCTTTGTGTTCAAATATTTCAACTCAAATCAATATTCCATGTCTAATTATTTACTTATGTGGCAAGTAGCCATGTAATAAGCGGGATAATGTACATCCAGCTGGTTGTTATCACAGAATAACCCCCGACAGGGTGATCAGGACCCCGACGCTCAGCGTCATTACCCCTTACGTATAGTATTTATATTGTCATAGAATATTTTTGGTATCATACAATCCAAAATCACTATTTTAATGGGGTTGGGGAGGATGAACATCATGTAAGCTAATTTACTTTTAAGTTAATTTTATGTTAGAAAATAGTTAAACTAACAAATCTAATAGTAAACCTGGGATTTGTACTTTTAAGCCATTGTTTAAGCCAACACACCTGAACCAGCTAATCAAGATCTTAGGCTATGTCCACACGAAGCCAGAGCTTTCCCTATCCAATCTTTTTTTTTCCCCCTCATCTCAAGAAATATCTGCGTCCACACGAAACCACGAAACCGACACAAAACGATGTAGTATACATGCCAGACCAGCATGTGGTGCTGTAATTCTGCCACAGAGATACACAAAAAATGGAGAAGAAGACTTGGACTATGCGCATAAACCTTGCGTGCGGTATACAAACGGACATGGAACAATCCATTTATTAATCTGTGTTAATGTTAGTTAATAAAAAGACAATCTTTCAGTGTTTGTTCATGTTTTTGTTGCTGTTACGTGACGTAGTGGTGTCTGACTAGGGGCGAGACGTGGGCTGAAGACGTCATCGTTTCAGAAAATATAGGGATTCGCTGTCCACACGAAAACGCAAGGGCGGCGTTTTCAGATTTATCCACTCTGGGACCCGGTTTCAAAAAATATCGGTTTCACTCTCCCAAAATGCCGGATCCGTCTGGACAAAACGCCTATACGATACAACATTTTTGCATATACAGCTAAACGCGTCTCCGTGTGGACGGGGCCTTAGACATACTAGACACTTCCAGGCAGGTGTGTTGAGAAGCTTAACTCTACAGGACACCGGCCCGAGTTTGGAGACCTCTGTTCTAAGGAAATCATGGGACACCAACGAGTACTGTATTTTTATATATGTATTTATTTATTTATTGGTGAAGTCTTTAAAGCTTCCTTAATAGTTTCTTCAAAATGCATCGACAAAGTGTTAGTTGCACTCTTCACGTCGACCTAATTCCCTCAAGACTGCCCAGAAGCATTTATCATTCTGCTTGCTCCAAATCCATCCAATCTTTAGCATGTTTGCTCACGCTTGTCGTTGTTTGCCTAAATCACAGTTGTATACCCACAACCCTTTGCAGGAGGAGAAGTTTAGCATGAAACTCATCAAAGTGGCTTAGCCTGTCGAGTCCTGATACTTCATCCAACTGCTGACAGCCACGATTAGCTGTTTACAGATAATGTGTTCAATATCGCTTTCCAGCGAGGTGAATTATAATTATATACCTCTGTCCATTACACAAAAACAAGACACGAAAGATGCGTGATTGGAAAGCAATGCCTCATTTCCATGTTTCATGGACATTTTTATGATACCGAGAGGTGGTGTGAATCATCTTAATGCATGAATGAGAATAACAGATTTTATATTTCAAACACTGCTTTATTCTTTTACTTCCTCCAGTAATTATGATCTGTAGTTTTCAGCTGCATGTAGATGTTTACAGACATTACAGTAAAATTGATTTCTGCTGACTTGCTAGCACAGGTCGTAAACTAAATTTATGAACAAAATCCAATTCTGGGAGCTAATAGACAGACCAGAGAGAGAGAATAGTTAGCGGACGCGCTTCACTGGCCCGAAATCAATGAAACATCACTATTACAGACTCTTTGTCACTTTAGCTGCACGCTTAACAGCTAAATATAATGCTTTTCTAGTAATGCGACAGTCGAGGGAGTGTTTTAAGTCATTTTCTTTTAGTTGAGGCACAAAGTGTTTTCCTCTTTTTATCTGTACAGTGAGGTTCTGTACTTTAACATGAGTTAATGCAGCAGCTAACATAAAATAACAATAAGCAACTTTTACAGCATTTATTAATCTGCTTTAATAATCACATTTACATATACACAACATTTTTGATTGCATAAACTGACATAAATTAATTGTTACATATTAATAATTAAATTAGCAATTAATAATAATTGTTCCAAAAAATACCATGGTATTACAATGGGGTTTTGGACATGAATCAGAGTACTATGTATATGGCACATGAATTTGAGTATTACGCTATATGTACCATCTGATATCATCACTGTACTATGGTACTGCTACAGTAGCATTTTATGAGGGATAATAAACAAAATCCACCTTCATTATATATATGCAGTTTATTTATATTAGTATGTTTTTTTGTGTGTTTATGTGATGCAGTGCTATTAGTATCATTATATAAAATGACAGTTTTTTGTTAATATTTTGAATTCGATTTTAGTTTTAGATTTTGTTTTCACATTTTTATTATATTTTAATGTCTATATAGTTTTTATATTTTTATGTCTATGATGTTTTTATATTTTATATTCATTAGTTTTAGTTTATTTAGTTACTTTAGTGCTTCAAGTTAAAACGAAAATGAGAAATGTTGCCTTGGCAGCTAGCTGAAATAAAATACGTTTACTTGTTTTATTTATTTTTTTAATTTTAGTTAACATGTATTTTATTTCAAGTAATGATTTTTTTTAATAGTTTTAATTTTCATTTTAATTAACACTTGTGTGAAGCCAAAGATCTATAGTGACACATCTAGAGACATTAAAATAAAGTAAATGATCAGTAATATGGTTGTTGTTGTTAAGTGTATGAATATGTAAATGAGTGTAAATTAAGTAAATAAGTAATGTAAGTAATTAAAACGTAAGTAAATAAAAAAAATAATTGTAATTATTTATCATTTTTTTAAAGGTCTTTTTTTTTTTTTACAATAACTTCACCATGCTATTGTTGTTGATGAATAAAACTATTTTTAATTTCCATTGTTGGTGTCAAAGGGCCCTTACAGTTGCCAAAAATATAACTTTTTGTTGTTGTTGTTGTTATTAATAAACAAATAAGCAAGCCCAGCCCAGGTGACAAAAAGTAATGCAAAAGTAATGCATTGCTTTCTATAAAAAGTAACCAAGTAATGCAATTAGTTATTTTTTTATGGAGTAACTCAATATTTAAATGCATTACTTTTAAAAGTAACTTTCTCCAACACTTTATTTATGTTTATATAATCATTTATCTAACATATATATTTATTACAAATGTTTTTGATTTTATAAATTAACAAATGAATATATAGTTAAACGAAATCTGAATTAACAATGTGCTATAGTATATTTCTAAAAGTATATACATATGTAATTGCTAAATATATAAATATATTGTTGTTCATTGTCCTAATGCTAATGTAGTAGATTTTTATTTGTGATTTGTGTATTAAATGGTGGTCGTTGGATATTTTACAAACACAACATTTTTATAAAAAAAAACAAATCTAACTTTTCTAGGAGATCCACAACATATCAATCCTTTGTTTGTGGAAAGGGTCTCTGATAGATCATTCAAAGCCTGTCATCAGTCTTTAGCTGCAGAATAGAGACAAACATATGACAAAATGCCATCAGTGTATGTACAAAAGATTGTATATAGATAGTATCCATCCATTAGAAGACCTGGATGCCCCTTTTAAAAAAGAAACTGAGTACACTGTAAAGCATACAATGATGATGGAGTAATGTTGATTGCATCTTGAAATCTGGAAAAATGACTTTACCAGTCCTCTGAGTATTGTTTTTTTTTTTGTTGTTTTTTTTCTCTGCGACAAGCCTCATGTGTTTGTCCCATTAAAACAGTCACCAAAGCCAAACGTCAATTAGAGGACCAATGAAGCGTGATCAATTTGCATTACTTCCTCCCAATTGAGCCGACACTCGTAGATGTGGAAATCTCTCTGAGCCTGATGGGTAATGACACATCCCTTCCGCTATCCATCATAACGTCCTGACAGCGGCATTAGGAACGGAGCCTGATGCACCTGCTATGTCGAACTTTATGCCGTCGACTGCAGGGATGCGCGTTTCAAGACGTGTCAGCGATTATCATACCACGTTTGGATGCTTGATGATTATGATCAGAGCCGATCCTCCCTATACGCAAATTACACAAGCTGCTTATGGCCCCCGAAACACCAGGGGGCCCCCTTGCTTTCAAAGATGATTTAATTTTAGTTTTGTTTTTGAATTTGGCCAGCGGTTATGAAAACATGAATTGTCATTTCTTTTAATGCGGTGCGCTGTCACCCTTTCTACGTAAAAATCAGTTAAATCATGTAATTTGAATGTCATACAGTCTTGCTCCAGACTAAAAATACGTGTTGAAAGCGTACCGAGCCACGGAAGAGACACTGTTTCTCAAGCGCTTTGAAATACGGACAAATGCGTTTCATTCATTCATTCATAACCACTCATACCTATATCTATCTATCTGTCTGTCTGTCTGTGTATCTATCTATCTATCTATCTATCTGTCTGTCTGTCTGTCTGTGTCCGTCCGTCTGTGTATCTATCTATCTATCTATCGATCTATCTATCTATCTATCTATCTATCTATCTATCTATCTGCCTGTCTGTGTATCTATCTATCTATCTATCTCTGTCTGTCTGTCTGTCTGTCCATGAAACTTGTAGAATATTCTACATTCCAGTTGTTTTAAGCTCAGTTTGTCTGGATAAACTTTTCTAACTTCAAGTTTATACGTTTGTCTCTGTAACTTTTGTTTGTTTGTTTGTTTTGTTTGGGTGGTAGATGGTGTTCAGATATCTATCTATCTATCTGTCTATCTGTCTGTCTGTCTGTCTCTCTGTGTCCGTCCGTCCGTGTATCTATCTATCTATCTATCTACCTGTCTGTCTGTCTGTCTATCTGATTTAAAACAAGTTGGAGGTGTATGTCTAAGAGGTTATTTAAGATGAGTTTTAAGAACATCTTTTCAGGTGTAGAAGAGAGTAGAGAGTAACTGACCATATAAAGTGACCAATCACAGTTTGTTTTGTATTTATGTGCTGTCTATGTGTTGGTTTATCCGAAAAACGATTGTAACTTGCACAAAGTCTACACAGGATGTGCGGGTCTGAGGGACGTTTTGCTTGACTTCAATATTGAGTTCACAGGTTTGAAACAGTAAATGAAGGGAAGCGTTTTTAATCCATTTCCCCTCAGCATTAAAGGTCATTCATTACACTAGATTATGAAAGACCCACTTCATAAAACTGCTAAAGGGAAAGTTGAGTGTACAATGTCAAAGAATGAAAGGGAAAGAAAAGTTAAACTGAAATTGCTATTGACGAATTTCACCTTGGAAAACGAACTAATTGAGACAGAGCTTTGTCTTCATTTGCAACTCATTTTAAAGTCTCCGGCATCCCCAAGAAGCTCATCAGTCCAACCGAAATTCTTGATTTTCTATGAAACACTGAGATGGATCTATCTACTTCAGCATTTTTACTACAAACCCCAAATCAAGAAAAATGAACTATGCTCACTCAGAACAAATAAAGCACCTAGTTGTTTGAATAACTACTCTACCTGCTGTGAATCTCTTTTTTTAGCTGCTTGAAGATAACAGAAGCCGGGTTTCTATACAAAGTTGTGAATTTAACTTATGTGCAAAATTGGAATATCGTGTAAAACCTGTGCAAATAAGCACCGTTTCCATCCAACGAGTCAAAGAGAACAATATAATCACTTCCTGATAAAGTAGGAGAAGCCACTGAATATAATAATTATCATATATAATACATTACTTACGCCTCAGAGCGAGCAGACGAAACATAACAAATGCAGTCATTGCTTTCGGAGGCGGATGCTGCTGTTTGGGAAAGCTGTCGTGTAAGATACTTCTGGGAGACAATTATACAGAAATACTTTGACGACAGACTTTGCTTGGGCATTTTAGAATGACCATAACAACATTTCAGATGCTGTGCAATGAGATCTGTGCGCTAGTTAGCCAAGTATTGCTGTCACATAGCGCAAAGTCACATTACATTTTTGATGCACAGAGGAATTTATTTGCAAAATGCGTTTACATCTCCCACTATTCGCATTAACTCTTTTTCAGTTAAAAAGTCAAAAACCACCTCAAGCGAGTGTAAAAACATTTTTTGCAAATTAAAGGATTTTTTTTTCTCGAAATTTGATGTTTCCTTCACTCGTTTCTGATGTGATACTTTAAGATTTTAAAATTGGTACTTTTAAGCCTTCTTAGGCCCTTTTGAACTTAAATTGAAATGTTGATATATTTGAGTTTTAAAGCTTTCAAAAACTTTAATAAAGCATTTATGAAATGGAATTGTTAACAGGTCTATGGATTTTTTTTATTCTTACTGGTTTGATTCAATACTAATTGTAGTATTGACTCTTCATTCTGAATGGTAAGTTGTAGCATTGAAAAGTCAGATTTTTGTTTTATTTTATCAATTCTATGGAATAGTTACACAGCTTTCTGGAATATTTTATTTTGATTTGGCTGGGTTGTTTGTTTCGGAGTGGTCAATTGTAGAATTGTTCCTTGATTGATTGGTCAGTTGTAGCATTGGATGATCAGACTTTTTTTGTTAGTTCTATGGAATTGTTACACAGCTCTCAGGAATACTACACTGAACAAAATTATAAACGCAACACTTTTGTTTTTGCCCCCATTTTTCATGAGCTGAACTCAAAGCTCTAAGACTTTTTCTATGTACACAAAAGGCCTATTTCTCTCAAATATTGTTCACAAATCTGTCTAAATCTGTGTTAGTGAGCACTTCTCCTTTGCCGAGATAATCCATCCACCTCACAGGTGTGGCATATCAAGATGCTGATTAGACAGCATGATTATTGCACAGGTGTGCCTTAGGCTGGCCGAAAACCAGTCAGTATCTGGTATGACCACCATTTGCCTCACGCAGTGCAACACATCTCCTTCGCATAGAGTTGATCAGGTTGTTGATTGTGGCCTGTGGAATGTTGGTCCACTCCTCTTCAATGGCTGTGCGAAGTTGCTGGCAGCTCATGAAAAATGGGGGCAAAAAACAAAAGTGTTGCGTATTTTGTTCAATGTAAATTCTGACTGGTCAATTGTAGCACTGATTCTTGATTCTGATTGGTCAGTTGTAGCATTGAGTGTTCAGATATTTTTATTTTGTTTATTTGATCAGTTTTATAGAATTGTTACATGGCTCTCTGGAATACTGAATCCTGGTTGTTTGTAGCACTTAATTCTGATTGGTCATTTATAGCATTGAGTGGCCAGACAGTTTTATTTCGTTTATTTATTTTTAATTAATTGTTCCATGGTTTTCTGGAATATTCGATTATGATTCTGATTGGTCAATTGTAGAATTGTTTCTTGATTCTGATTGGTCAATTGTAGCACTGATTCTTGATTCTGATGGGTCAGTTGTAGTATTGAACAGTCAGACATTTTTATTTTATTTGATCAATTCTATGGAATTGTTATTTAGCTCTCGGGAGTACTTGATTCTGATTGGTTGTTTGTAGCATTGGTTCTTGATTCTGATTGGTCAGTTGTAGCACTGAATGCTCAGACAGTTTCATTTTATTTTATCAGTTGTATGGAATTGTTACATGGTTCTCATGAACACTCAATTCTGATTGGTCAATTTGAGCATTTTATTTATTTATTATTATTATTATTATGTAAGTGGATTTACTTTCTCATTCTTGAGAGCATTTAATTGGACAATAAGGTAACACTCATTTTAAAGTGCATAGGATGACAATATTGATTTAAATAATAATAATAAAATCTTGTCACAGGCATATTAAACTGTACCAGATGCTACTGGTCTAAAACTGAGCCAAAGCAAAAGGTGGACTCTCATTATGAGGTTATGGTGCAGTTGGACTGTTGCCAAAAATGCACCAGATGGGTTGTGGTACAGTTAAAATATCTCTAGCAAAAATAAATAAATAAATACTGAAGCACTGTTATTTTATCAAACGAAGGAGGTATGTACAGAAGAATCAGGGGGTCAGGGTTTAGCTGGTTAGCTTTAGCAGATTTCGGTAGATGCTGCAACAACATTTTTCTGACCAAAAACAGTGAACGGCAATATAAATGTATGCTAATGCTCTAAGCTAAACTGTTTAGCATATCAGATAGCATTGAGAAAGTATGGCCATTACTTGGATTTGAGAGCTAAGATCTTTGTAAATACAAACGTAATTGAAAATGCAATTCTACACCACAGCTCTGAGTTGCATTTCTACTTTTTTTTCTGTGTTTTATTCAGAGTTAAATTAGTCTATTTGTTTATATGCCAGAACTGACAGTGGAGGCGTTTTATCTAATGATTTTCACAGCAGAAAAGGACAAGATAAATGATCAACAAAATAGAACAAATCAGCTGAAATCGCATCCATAAACATTCAACAGTCTTGTTGTTGTTGAAGAAACACTTTTCCATGCATTCAGTATACGATCTGAGTACTATTATTGAATTTTTCTGGTATTTGATCTAATAGGTTTGAGTTATTTTTGCGTACTGTAATAAAATAATACATTTGCCACCATAAGCAATTAATGCTATACTATGATGCTGTTTGTTTGTTTCCCCCTGAATTTCGTTACTTTCTTCTTTGCTTTAGCATGCATGCTGAGTGACTCGGTGTAATTGGTCTTCAATTTGAAATTATAGAAATACCTGCCGGCACACAAATTATGCTGAAGCTTGGTACTGAATCAGAAGAGATGCAAAATTATTATTATTTTTTTTAGTGCGACTGTTCTCTCTGAGTTATGATTATGTCTGGAGCACTTTTGTGTGATTGAATCTGAGCAATTGCTGAATAACATCAGTCTTGTTCATAAAGAAAAATTAAAATAAATCTAGACAGGTTCTGTGAGTCAAACATGGAATCATTTGATCTCTGCACTGGAACAAAGCAAACGACAGGAAAGAGTAGCTGAGCTGTTTGGCTGAAATGGGTAACATTTTGTCAATTTTAGTAGACCTAATTAGGTTAAACTATCACTTTAATTCTTATTTTTTTCTTAAATTTGTATTTAAAATTAATTTTAAGCCATTCATTCATTCATTTTTTATTTTATTTTAATTAGATTTTCAAGCCATTTATTTTAAAATTTGAATTAAAATTGAGTCAATTGTTAAAAAAAGTCATTTACTTTTATCTTTAATTTTCATTTTCAAGCCATTTATTCACTTAATGGCGTTATTTATTTTTAATTGTATTAAATCTTTTGCCCATGACCACACCACTCTTAAAGGCCATATATGCTGTTCTTTTTTTCAGTAGTCTTTTTTATGTAAAAATATATATTTATTTTTTTGCTACATCTATTCATTATGTTCCTAAACATAAGCCTGTTGTTTTTTTTGTTGTTGTTT
The DNA here is from genome assembly GCF_001515605.1 of Sinocyclocheilus anshuiensis. Taxonomy (NCBI): domain Eukaryota; kingdom Metazoa; phylum Chordata; class Actinopteri; order Cypriniformes; family Cyprinidae; genus Sinocyclocheilus; species Sinocyclocheilus anshuiensis. The sequence continues at coordinate 38,853 of NW_015557155.1, forward strand.
TTTTATACTGACACTGAAATCTTTTCTTTTCTTTTCTTTTGAGGAACACCATGCAATCTATGGTGCAAATCCAAGCCTGTGCTGGCCTGCACTGTGTTTTACACACACAATCCACAGACTCCCATCTGTGACTCCCACAGGCATTTCCTTCACTTAATTTTCAGTTATTATCTGTGCTGAAACTACGGATTGTTTACTGAAGTTAAATTATATGGAAACCCATGCTGCATTATCCATGTGTGTGAAATCCAATATGATAGATATGCCTTCATTCAGAGAGATGAATGTGATGGTGACTGGCTAATGAACACATCTATCCCTGTGTCTTAATCACAGTAGCATGTGTTCACTTGAGAGTGAATAATCAGCTCATTTTTATGCTATCAGACCCACGCTGTCTTCATGTCATCCGATGGCCAATCAACTCACTCTATAAATACCATTAGTGCTGTATAATTCCTTGAGTGATTTTATTGAGATAATGTTAATAAAACCTAATGACCAGCCTACGAAAAGCCTAGATGGCATTTTAAGGAAGAGGGGAGGGGAGTTGTGAGAAATGCAGATTATAAACATGCTTATTTTTCATTTAGTACTATATATGCACAGTACCGATTCATTTCGGGCCCGAGCCTGCACAGTAGTGATTCATTTGGAGCCAGAGTCTGCACAGTACCGATTCACTTGAAGCCCTAGCCTGCGCAGTAGTGATTCATTTGGAGCCCTAGTCTGCGCAGTAGTGATTCACTTGGAGCCCGAGTCTGCGCAGTACCGATTCATTTGGAGCCTGAGTCTGTGCAGTAGTGATTCATTTTGAGCCCTAGTCTGTACAGTACCGATTCATTTGGAGTCCTAGTCTGCGCAGTACCGATTCATTTGGAGCCCTAGTCTGAGCAGTACTCGGGGAACAATATTGTCTTGTTCTCTGGACGCAAAGACGACATACATCGTGATGGTGTTGCCCTCATCCTGGATCGGCAGACATATGGGGCACTAGTAGAGTGGACGCCAGTCAACGAGCGTCTTCTGATGGCCAGGTTCGTCACCTCACATGCCAAGGTAACAATTGTCCAGTGCTAAGTTCCGCATAATAACTATGACGACACAGAGAAGGACATCTTCTACCAGCAAATGCAAGACCTACTGAATAAAGTGCCACGTCATGATATTTTATTGGTCATGGGAGACCTAAACGCACAGGTTGGCGAAGATCGATCCGGCTTTGAAGAGGTCCTGGGCCCACATGGGTATGGCAAGCGTACAGACAACGGTGATTGGTTGGTGCAGTTCTGTGCCATGAACAACATGAAGGTCAGTTTTACACTATTCAAACATAAAGACATACACAAGATAACGTGGACATCTAGTGACCACAAAACCCAGACTCAGATTGACCACATTGCTATTGGCCTAAGATGGAGAACACCCTGCTTGCAAGATGTCCGTGTCTACCGCGGAGCCGATATCTGCAGTGACCATCATCTGGCCATAGCAAAGGTCAAAGTCAAGCTGAAGCGGAAAAAGAAGAAAGAAGAAAGACTCCAAGCCCCAGCGGTACAACACAAATAAGCTAAATGATGCAGTAACGGGCGCCCAGTTCCAGTTGTTCCTAAGCAACAGATTATCAGCACTGGCTGATCCGGTGCCGGGATCGTTGGATTGGTGGGACCAGCTAAAAGATGCCATGTCAGCTGCCGGGGAGGAGATTCTTGGCCACAAGGAGTCTCTCAAGGAGACCTGAATCAGTGACCGTACCTGGGAGCTGATAGCTGAGAGGAAAGCGCTACATCAGAGAAGGTTTAGTCCATCTGATGGCGAGGATGCCTACCAAGAATACATCAAGATGGACAAGGCAGTAAAAAGCAGTGCACAGAGGGACAAGCGAGAGTGGCTGGACAGACAAGCTGAGGAAGCCCAAGAAGCAGCTAGTCGTAATGACATGCGTACAGTTTACCAGACCGCCAAGAAGATCTGTGGCATGGTGAAAACAGGGTCAGGACCAGTGAAAGCACAGGATGGCACAACACTCTCCAGATGTGAGGACAAGTTGGCGATGTGGGCTGAACACTTCAAAGAGGTCCTCAATAGACCGGAACCAGCATGCCCTGTCACTGTGGAAGACCCACTTCAGGTACTTCCCATCGATACATCTGACTTCTCGGAGGACGAAATCCGCAAGGCCATCTCCAGCCTCAAGAACAACAAGTCTCTAGGGCACGACGGTATAACAGCCGAGATGCTGAAGGCTAGCGGCGAGAGTGTGATCACCTGGATGTGCAGTCTGTGCAACCAGGTGTGGAACTCAGGCGTCGTACCAGAGGATTGGAAAAATGGTGAGGTGGTGTGCATTCTGAAGAAAGGCAACCTGGCGGAGTGTGATAACTGGAGGGGGGTCACTCTGCTCTCAATTCCTGGAAAAGTCTACTGTAAGGTCATCCTCAATAGAACATGTGACAATGTAGACTCTGAGCTGCGTGAAGAACAGGCAGGCTTCCGGCCCAAACGCTCTTGCACGGAACAAATCTTCACGCTGCGGAGAATTGTTGAGAAGTGTTGAGAACTCCAGGTACCTCTTGCAGTCAGCTTCATCGACGTCTCCAAAGCATTCGACAGCGTGCACAGGCCATCACTCTGGAAGATTCTGCTTGCTTATGGCATCCCACCAAAAGTCGTTGGGGCCATTGAGGAAATGCACAAAATGCAGAGTGAGGACTGAAGATGGATATAGTGACTGGTTTGAGGTGGTGACCGATGTAAGGCAAGGATGTATCCTGTCCCTGATACTGTTTGCGATTGCCATTTATTGGGTGATGAGGAATGCAACAACTGGCAAGGGGATAGAATGGCTGGAGGGATGAAAACTGTCAGACCTAGACTTTGCTGATGATATAGCTGCATTAGCAAACAACACTCAGGATCTGCAGCTACTTGTGGACAACATCAGCAGTTATGCTAACAACATCGCCCTGACCATCAATGGAAAGAAGACCAAGAACATGCTATAAGGTGACCACCCAATCCCAAGAGAGGTCTTCATAGACAACAACAGGGTAGAAGAGGTAGAGATTTTTACTTATCTTGGCAGCTCCATCAGCAGAAGCGGGGACATCGATCAGGAAGTTAACTGCCGCATAGGAAATGCTGCAGCAGCCTTTAACCAGCTGAAGAAAATATGGCAAAGCAGGAAAAGTACGCTCAAAAACAAGTTACGCTTTTATAAGTCCAGTGTGTTCATTTGTTCATTTTGAACCCTAGTCTGCGCAGCAGTGATTAATTTTGAACCCTAGTCTGCGCAGCAGTGATTCATTTGGAGCCCTAGTCTGCGCAGCAGTGATTAATTTGAAGCCTGAGTCTGCGCATTACCGATTCATTTGGAGCCCGAGTCTGCGCAGTATTGATTTATTTGGAGCCCGAGTCTGCGCAGTATTGATTCATTTGGAGCCTGAGTCTGCGCATTAGTGATCATTAGCTGGAGCAAGGGTATCAAGACCTAATCATGACACCACACCCCGTTTTTATAGTATCAAATAACTAACTAAAAGCAAATCTATAATAAAAACACTTGAACAAGAACTACCTAAAATAACGGAAACCATATTTGGGGAAAAAAGTATTTGAAGTGTAATTAGATTTTTTTTAGTTTGGCTCACATGGAGAGGGCGGGTTTATGACCTATACTGTAGCCAGCCACCAGATGGCGATCAAAATGCTTTGGCTTCACTTTTCAGGTCTAATTAAAATAGACTATTTTACCCAGTGGAGTGGTGCAGGTATGACATCAGAACCCAGAAGACTAATTTGCCACTGGTTCCTTTTATTGATTTTCCTATGTTTTTTTTTTTTTTTTTCAGTTAATGAGTAAAATAAAGCCTGTGGTAAAAATAACTTTATGGTACTTTTACGTTTCGTTCTACAACATAAACTGCACACACTCACAACCCAAACTGTCTTATCAATGTACTTAATAGAAACATATGTTTTCAAAAGTAAACATATCTGCTTCAAAATTTGCAAAAACACAGCTGTAGTAGAATGATGTCATGTCCATGGATGGTCATTTTATATGGTACAATTGATGCTAGGACAGAAAGGTTTAGAGTGTTGACATACAATGTCATCTGGCACATTAGTTAACATATCATTGCTAACTAAAAAATATCTCTGAAACTAATTAGATCTCTGGAAAGAGATCTAATTAGATAATCACAAAAGGCTTAATGATTCCACTTCTTTTGCATTTTGACATTGACATTTTAAGTTCACCCACTACCAACAAACATAAAATTTAAGGTAAAGTGCTAAATAAAGAACACAGTTGTTTGTCCTTGAAAAGTTCACTTCCTGATAGGATGATATTGTTATTATGACAAAGAGTTTTTGATCTATGAATCAGTATATTACTTTAAAAGGGGGAAAAATTGTGGTAACAGGGTTGAAAAATACCCAAATAGTTATTTGCAGAGTAGTATTTTGATAGAAGTATAACTTGCAACAATTAATCATTTCCAATTAGATCAATCAAGAACATTAGTATTAGGGAAGTAAATAGGGTCAGTTTTGATTGACAAATGGCAACCCCAGAATGACCGACACTGGAAAACAAAATGAATCAAGTTTATTTGATTGACATGATTCTAGTTCATTTGATTGACATCCTCCCACTGCCTATAATCATTACATCTATTATCCAGCATGTGCAGCTGTGCTGGTTAGATGCATTTCACTGCTGAACTGCATGAAGACAATTACCATATCAATTACCACATAATTCAGAGAAAATAGAGGTGAAAAGGAGGAAAATACAAAGAGCATGAGTGGGTGAAGAAGAAAAGACAAAGAGGATAAAGATGATGTAAAAGAGGGAGGAATGAATCCATATTTAACTTTACACAGTGCATTGCCAAATATCAAATCAATTTTGGTTGGGAAAAAGATATGAAACATAATAAAGATATAGGGTGAGCAGAGACATATATCACAACCTCCCTAAGATTTGTACTCAAGATTTCACCAGTAATGTATTTTCATATTGGAAGTTATACACAACTGCATTTCTCTTGCACAAACAGGTCTGGGAGAGTAATTAATTTTCTCACAGTTTACTTTAATTCATTGCAGTAATTCATTTTCTCATTCTTTGCTTTTTATGTCAATATGGTATGTTTAATGGTAATGGTTTAAAACAAGTTAGATAAATAGTAATCTAAAAGTAATCTAAAAAGGAGTCGGGATACATTACTTAAAAGGAGTAATCTAGATTACGTTTCTAACTACATCTTGCAATCTGTAATTAACACTGCGTGTGTGTGTGTGTGTGTACATGTTTTTCTATACTGGTGGGGACTTAAACCTGAATACACACCAACTCATGGGGACTTGTGTCACTGTGGGGACCTAAATTGAGGTCCCCATGTGTACAAAAGCTTATAAATCATAGAGAATTCGTTTTTTTTTTTTTTTTGAGATCATAAAAATGCAGAAAGTTTTCTGTGAGGGGTAGGTTTAGGTGTAGGGCGATAGAAAATACAGTTTGTACAGTATAAAAACCATTACACCTATGGGGAGTCCCTACAAAGGTAGTGAACCAGTGTGTGTGTGTGTGTGTGCGCGCAGAGCTGGGAAGTAACTGATTACATGTAATCTGGATTTTTAATTTGAAAATATTCGTAATTAGATTAAAATACATTTTAAAATACTCTGAATCAGACTATAGTTACTTTTTCATTGATTACATGATTACATATTATTCACACAATAGCATTTATTGATTCTTCCTAATTCCTCTTTTTCATCTTTTAAATTTTCCTTTCTAAAATAGCCTACTGGTTATATACATTCATAAAGTCTTCCAATTTTGTGGACATTCACACAAAGACCAGTCACTAGTCTGATGGCTGTAATTACACAGAAAATTGTGAGGCCACACAGCATTTGACCACTGAATTTACAAAAAAATCATTTCAGTTTTAAGATGTTTCTTCTCAGCATTTCAACATTGCATGAACTACTGACATTACATTTTATTTGATTTATCACTATTAGTGATTTTTAAACCATGCATTACTTCGTTGGATGGCTTTTGACTTTCAAAAACATTAAAATGCACATTCACGTTATTTCTTATTTACATGTAATGCAGGGAATTCCAAACTTTTTTTTGTCAGCCGAACCTCTTTCACCTAATATATTTAAAAGTTGATAATTAAGTATCACATTTGCGTGTTCACAGTTCTCTGATGTTGGTTAATGGTCACATGACATGCAGGTACCCCCCAAAAAATAAAAAAATAAAACCCTTCGTTTAAACACGCCCACACGTCTACGTCACTGTGTGGGAAGATTTGCATAACGCCGCCCAAATGTTCACGCAAAGAAAGAAGGCGTAACTTTGATTCTCGCTGTAGTATTGTTGCCGCCGCCATGTCGTAGAGATGCTGTGTTTCATTGTGAAAGCGAAACTACTTTGTTTGGTCTTCCAAAAGAGGACACAACTAGAAATCAGTGGTTAAGTTGTATTTACAACACTGTTCCAGAACAGTTCAAACCAAATATTCAGATGTGTGCAGCATATTTTACGGAGGACGAGGACTGTTTCCTGGGAGAGTAGCCTACAATGCCAGTGTTCCGGTGAATTCAGTTCCCCTGTTTCCCCTTCGGCGCGCATGCTGACCCTATACGGTCTATGATGCTGACAAATAATGCTGACTCACAGCCTGTAAGTATGTTTTCATATTTAAAGGACTTGCCACTGACGATTCAAACGTGAGTTGTGGGCAGTGTAGAGTAGCGCTTGTTGTTTATCATTTCTCCGATCACAAATGCAGACATGGTTTTATGTTTACGCGGCATAAACACATTGCATTACACCAAATACACAAAATAATGTCCTTTATTAGCAACATCATATGACCCCTTTAATTAATTATTAGCTTTTCATTAAACTCACAAACCCCCTGCAGTTCCTTTACGAACCCCAGTTTGGGAAACCAGTTTGGGAAAGTATGTATTTGTAGTTTAATGCACTACATGTTGTCAGTAACAACAAATATAATATATTTTCTTTATCTTTGCATTTTTATATCAATTAGAAACAAGATTATTCTATTTAAATCAATGTGATAAATGAGTTTGTTCAAAAGTAATCTAAAAGTAATCAAAAAGTAGTTTGATTATATTACCTAAAATATGTAATGTAATGGATTACGTTGGATTACTAACCCTAACTACAATTTTTGTTGTGGATTCAGTAACAGACTACAGAATACTCTGTATTTATCATCTAGATTTCCATTGCTTAATAAGTTGTTTAATGCATTGCTCTGCAGCTATAAGTAACATAAGCAGAATTTGCAATTAAAATTATATAATTGGGTATATATATATATATATATATATATATATATATATATAATACACCCAGTGCAGAACTGCTATCTGAGACGACTGGCAATCACTGCTATTTTTCTACCAGTCGGCAATGATAATCAAAAGTTTATGACGCTAAAATGCAGACGGTGGTATGTTTAATTGGTCTGATTAATGCTGGTTTTGCTTGTTGATGTCTCCTGCGAAGGCATCTCTTGATGGTGAAGTTTCTCACTGTAATTTGCTTTATAGTAATAAAGGGGTGGGTGTGATGATGTGCCGTCTAAATAGCAGAATGAATTAAGCAAAGAGCACTTATATATCATAAACTTTCCCCATTATCCAATAGTAAAATGGGAATTGATGGGGTGTTAGGACAGATGGCTTAAAGCACACAACCCAGGTCGTACAGTTCTGATTAAATACTATAGCTTTAACCAATGCAAATTGTTTGTAGTGTAACATTTGTAAAGTAACTGTTGGAAGGAATAACAACCTTAATCTTGTGCTCAGTAACTGTCTCTAACCACTAGAATATGTATTAGGAATAATGGACATTGCAAAGTCTGACAATGAAAAGCCATGCTGCTATTTATGTTGTGGAAACGTTTAAAAAACATTTGCTGTATCCCAATTTCGAATAGTTCCACAAAAACCGGGACTCGCTGAATATCACGTACGCAGATATCTGGACGTGGTTTGCTCTGAGAGAAATGCTTGTGAGTGGTGACTAATTCATTACAGTAATCAGCTGCAGCATGACCAGTCCATCTCTGTTCTGGTTGAGAACAAAGCTTATGCATGCTAATGTGGGAGTTTCAAGAACCGCACAAACTCTAGAAGAGCTTTTGGTCCCTAAAATACAACTGTGGTAAGGTTGACACAAATCCAGCAGCTTGGGCTATGACAAAAGCCAATATACCAATCAATACTCAGTGTGCTGTTGGTTTTCATATGATACCGGGGCTAAATTATATGATGGAGCTTGGTTGGACATTCTGCTATTTCTCATAGAATTGAATCTATTGATCACCACACATCATTCATTTCCAAGACTTTTGCAGGACTTGTTACAGTGACAATCTCCCAGACTAACCTGAAACGGCAAGATTCTTAAAAATAAATGTTCCAATTTTTTTTATTTTTTTTTTAGCGATGCGATAGGAGAACCATTTTAGGTTTCCTAAAGAAACTTTCAGTAAACAGTTCTTAAAATAACCATTTTTTCTTAGTGTGAAGAACATTGTAATAATATGAAGAGCCTTTTTTCCACTAAAAGATCGTTTTGTGGAATGGAAATGTTCCATGGATATTAAAGGTGCTGTATTTCAATTTTGTTTTTGACTGTACTAAAGCATAATAGTACCAATCAATACTCAGTGTGCTGACTGAGTGGTGAGTGGTGACTAATTCATTACAGTAATTGGCTGCAGCATGACCAGTCTATTTCCGTTCTGGTTATTAGCAGATATTTAGAAAACATGCTCAAGTTCACATACTTGTTTTTTTTGTTTTTTTTCCAAAAAAACACTACGACAGCCAGTTATTCTGCTTCTAAATGTGGATTCTGTGTTGGAATGTCTGTTTTTGCTTTAGTCTGTGTAATTCTGCCAACTGCCAATTTACCCAATATTATTTTGACAACCGGATTGCCAGTTGGTGGAAAACACATCATATTGTAGCCATCGAAGCCAGCAGATGAAATGGGTCAGAGATTGCAGATTCTACTCGACTTAAAAAGCCTCGGCATCCATGTAAAAAAGCTTTATGATCAGAGGAATATTAAAACACGGATTAATAAACTCATCAAGTTAAAGTGTAAGGCTTGTCACCTTCCATTGATAATTGCGCTCTTACCTGCTATGTGTCCTTAATGTGGCAACCCGAGTGAGCGTCGAGTATAAGGATGAAGAAATAACTCTCCGATATTTTGAATTTGGACTGCACAGTGACTCCATAGAACAACCATTTTTGATTTCCCAAATAACTTTTCAGTGAAACATTCTAAAAAGAATCATTATTTTCTTAGAGTGAAGAACATTTTAATAATCTAAAGAACCACTTTAAAGAGGCTTTTGTACAAAGGAAATGTTCTATGGATATTAAAGGTTCATGGAACCATCAGTGCCAATAAAGAACCTTAGTTTATTATTTATAAGTGATTATTTTGGGCAAATATCACATAAAACGTCCCTTTTGCCTGTTAGAGCACTAAAAAAAACCCAACCCTGAGAATTCACACTCTGTGAACCGTGTGAGTTAGCCAATCAGTTCACTTGGAGGTGGCTTTCTGCCAATGGAATGATTGTTTGTTCTACCAATGGCAAACTGGGGGTCATTAGTGAAAAACTGTCATTAGTTTTACCATTTCTTTTAAAGGGGTCATATGATGCTTTTTTAAAGATCATTATTTTGTGTATTTGGTGTAACAGAATATGTTGACATGCTTTAATGTTCAAAAAACACATTAATTTTCAAATACTGTACATTATTGTAGGTCCTCTATGCCCCGCCTCTCTCAAACGCTTCGTTTTCTACAAAGTCCCTCCTTCCGACAAGCGCAGTCTGCTCTGATTGGCCAGCTGACCCAGTGCATTGTGATTGGCCGAACACCGCAAGCACTCGTCGGAAATGTAACACCCCTTACCATAATCGCGAGCTTCATCTTTCAAAATAAATGTAAAGACAGTAAATAATGTCATTAGTTTTACCATCAGTTCAAGCCCGAAAGGGGAACAGAGTCACGTGACAGACACAGTGATGAAGCTGGTATGTGTTTGCAGTACACAAGCCACGGTTAAGACAGCTGACTCCACTGTGATGTGACCCCCCCCCCCCTTCTCTCTCTCTCGCTCTCTCTCTCTCTTGCTCGCTCGCGCACACACACACACACGATGGGCAAAACTCCACATTTGAACAGTCAATAGCAAATACTTAAACTAATAACAAAACAGTAGCTGATTCAGAAGCGCCAGATTGTCATAGCAAAGTCAGAATTACCTCCTCTCCTAGGTTCACGAAACGGTCGTCCATAAAATGCATTGCTGTTCTGTTGTAAGTAATCTTAAAGATTCCTAAATGCATCTACTTTCGGAAGGCCAAATAAAGTGCTTTTGCTTTCGCCTAGAAACACACAGCGTCTCCCTGACATGGCTGCTTCAACACTAACTGCGGTTACTGAAACCACGCCTTCTTTCTTTGCGTGCACATTTGGGCGGCATTACGCAAATATTTCCACATAGTGAGGTAGATATGTGGGGGCGTGTTAGAACGAGCCGTTTTAGGGGGGTATGGCAGAGTCTTAACTTTGATAAAGAATATCTCTTTGGTTTTGAGACTTTAGTCTTTGCAACTTCAGTGATCTTATCTATGCACAATCAGCTTGTAACACTCCAAAGAGAAAGGAAAACTTGAAATCGCACCATATGACCCCTTTAATGCCAGTTGTGGTGCAAAAATTGCTTAAAGCAACCATTGAATGGAAAAATGTCTCATTTCTCAGACAGAAATCATACAGGATTGGCATGAAATTAGGGTGAGTCTAACAACTCTAATCAGACCCAAAACTTTACCATAGCGCTAGTTGAGATTCGTTTTGAAGATTGGAAAGAGATTTAAGACTCCTAGCAGTAAAAATGTGAAATAAATGAAACTCGCATGAGTTTAGGATTCAAAAAGAGTTGAAAATCTGATGGAGGCAGACATGACTAAGAGTTGATTGCTTTTAAGGGTGAAAGGTTTGCCTGAGCTGCTTGAATTGAATGAATCAGTTCGTCTTAACAGGGTGGGAAAGGATCGCTTTGTCCTCACAAAGTGTCCAACCCCTTGCGGTTTTGACGCTCCCTGTTTAAATTCAGACAACAACGACAGTCTGGGTTTTTGTTTGAGAGCAAACCAAGTGTGAATTAAATACTGGTCAAAGGCCTCACACTTTTCCACTTAATAAAGGACCTGATGAGTTTGCCGAGGAAGATAATTGCTTCATTTTCAGAAGTTGTGTCTGTTTAATGCAGAAAGTAATTGTTTCTTCACAGTTAATCTGTCGTCCCGAGAAGTGTAATCGCGCAAGTCATGTCAATATTGAATTCAAATACCAGTTGTCAGCGGAGTCCAGACAAATCTTCTCTGTCAGTCGAGAACAAGTCTCTCAATAATTCGGTTTCAATTAAAATCCCATTCAGGATGATGTTCTGCTTCTCAGTGACAGATACTTGTCCTCTGGCCAACCTCTGAAATTGTTAAAATGCCAATTAAGACCTATTGTAAAGGACACCCTATCAATTCCTATTCAAATGACTTCTAACATTGCCACTATTCGTGTTAATTCAAACCTCGGAGCATTAGCCTCAGGAAAAACATGATACGATGAAATCGTACCATTTCTTTGTTTGGTTCAATGGACATCCAGGGAAAAAAAATCAAAATATAGAAGAACAACAAAAAACACTTTTATCGTACTTTTACGGAGTTTTGTTGCCATTTTTGAAGATTGACTAGTGGATATAAACACTATCAAGAAGAACATATTGTTCTTCCAAAGAACATTTAAATTGGTTGGGGTTCATTTACCATCTGCAAATTTAGCATATCAGCCATTTAACAGAATGAAGACAGGTGGTTTGTGAAGTTGTTCTCACTGTATAGGACATAATGTTCAAACCACATGTGCTTACATTATGTTTAATAATAGTATATTTTTCTGTGTTTATTTTATAATTTTTGTTTTCAATATTATGTTTCTGGACTATGTGTTTAATATTTAACATGGTTTTAACATTTTAGCATTTGTGGGCTGAAATCTTGTAAAAGTCAATTTCACACATCCGCTTGAACTCAAATACTTAAATGAGAGCTAAATGCATTTGCATCTTCCTGATCTTATGTCTGCAGGAATTGTCCATGTTTACATGAAGTTATGTTGAATCTGAAGCATAATGTCGCCATGAATATATTACAGAAATATCTTGGATCGGTAGGTTCCAGGTTCAATAGAAGCTGTATCAACTGCATTTGTAAGGCTTATGTAAATTCACAGAAAAAAAAGACATCAACCAGTTTGTGAAACAACAAACACATTGACAATTACCTGCTTACAACTGAACAATTGTCCCATTGACTTCCATTTTAAGTAGAAAGGAGTTGAAATTATGTTCTGTGGTAATTGACATTATGCCTAAAATGCTGTCGATACTGCTTAACTTGAGCTTCAATTGTATTGAACCCAAAACATCCTTTAACCTAATGTGGCGAGTAATGGGTCTTACCTGCATTTCTGCGTGAAATAAAATCCATTCATTAACACTAAACTAACAGGTTGTATTTAGTTGATTTTACCAGTTCATCAATGTAGGCCATGTTAGTTCTGCCAGTATTTTTTTGCTCAGCATGTTTAGCTACTGCCATCTATTGGAGACACAATAAAATGACTAGAGAAACCATCCACACTAGCATCATGAGAGCTACAGCACAGAAGAAAATATATTTTTCACATACACTGTACCAGTTACAAGTTTAGACCCTTAATTTAAATGCTTATCATTATCTTAAAGGGATAGTTCACCCAAAAATGAAAATTGGCTCATCCTCAGGCCATCCAAGATGCAGATGAGTTTCTTTATAGAAACAGATTTTGAAAAAGAAATGAATCCTAATGGATTTCTACTTTAAACCATCAGATGAAATTACTTTTTCCACTGGAGAAAGAAATATGGATTATGGACTCATATTTTAGCCAGAAGCAAAGGTTTCAAGTTAAAATACATTGACAAAGTAGTTTATCATAAACACGCAGGTTTTCATTTCACAAGACATTAACTGATAGACTGGAGTGGTGTGGATTACTTGTGGATTATTGTGATGTTTTTATCAGCTGTTTGGACTCTCATTCTGATGGCACCCATTCACTGCAGAGCATCCATTGGTGAAGGGTGAGTATGCCTAAATGGTCAGTAAGTTTTCATTTTTTGAGTGAACTATATATCCCTTTAAAAACACTTTGATCTAACCTATGCTTGAATACATCACAACACACACACACACACACACACACACACACACACACACACACATATATATATATATATATATATATAT